>NC_056725.1:451869847-452029847 GCF_019279795.1 Protopterus annectens | reverse complement strand
TCCAGGAACCGTTGGGCTAGAAAGTTAGGGCTTGAGTAATGTTCCCAGTCTATATTCGGGTAGTTGAAGTCACCCAATATGATGGTGTTTGAGATACATTTATACCCTCCAGTGTCTTCAGGAAGGCTGTGTGGGGTTCCTGAGTTTGAGAGGGTGGCCTGTAGCATGCTACAATTTGTAGAGCAGTTTTGCCTATGGTTAGTTGCACCTGGATGGTTTCCTAAGCTTCTGCGTTGCCACCAACCTGGAGGTGTGGGTATCCTTTATGAATATGGATACACCCTCCTTTTGTGGTGTGGTCTGGGTTTTGGGGCCGGAACGCATGATATGAGGTAAAACCTAATAGTGCCGGGTGCTCTCAGGAGCCTTGAACCAGGTTTCAGTTACAGCACAGACATCGATGTTCTCCATACTGAGAAGGGCCTCGAAAAGTGCATTTTGAGATTTAGACTTCTGGCATTGAGCAGCATTACCCTCAGTTTCTTCCCATTTTGTTTTCTAGGGTGGTAGGTTTAGAATTTGAGCCTTGCCTAAAAAGGCACTATGGGGTGGCAAGAGCCTTAGCCAATATCCGAATCCCAGGGTGACAGGTGCAAGCCGCCCCTCAAGCAGCATGGCTCGTCAAGCATGTCATCCCAGGCAGACAGACACTGGATCCCCTTTGAATGACACCAGACATTAAGCCAATTGTTAAAGCTGATCATCTTGTCTCTATATTGTGGCATCATTCTTGGTGAAGGAAGGATACTGCTCAGGGTCAGGGTCATACCTGCCTGGGCTACATAATCAGAGAGCTCCTCTACGTCTCTCCATGTAGTCCAGGGAGGTACATCTCAGGTTGTTTACACCAGCATGGACAATGACTGTGTCATATTTGTACTTGCCGTGGAGTGACCAGAGTGCTTGTGTTATGTGGCGGATTCTAGCACCCGATAGGCAGCTTACTGTGACCCTCTCCTTGTTCAGCCTGGTGAGTGAGACGTCAGTGTGTCTGACTATGGAGTCACCTATGACAAGTATGTTTGGTGTTGTATTTGGCCTTAAGGGCTGTGACTGCTTTGCACACTGCTTTTGTGGTTTATGTGCTGCTTGTGGGGTGTCTTGAGGTAGCAGTTGTTTGGGTGTCTGCTTTGGAGGCCTCTGCTGTTTAGGTAAATTTTACTCAGAGCCTCCGAGTATGTCTTTGTGTGTTTATGTGTTTGATTCAGTGGTGTGGTAGCATTATGTGAGGCTGGTTTTGTGGTGTGTGTAGTTGCCTTCTCCTCCTGTCTGGTCTTGCCAGTCCTGAGTTGAGAGAGCTCAGCCTCCAGTTTGGCTAAATAGCTGCATCTCTCGCATGTATTTGTGTTATGTGGGAGGAGGAGAGGGTTGTCTGTGTACATGAGGCAGTTATAACATTGCCTCAAGATTCCCAGATTCACCAGCTGGACCGGAGAGGAGATTGACAACTGACCTTTGGACATGCTAGAATAATATTGGGAATTCCTTAATAATTGAAAACAAGGGCCAGTGGGGAGTGAGGGTGTAGTGCTTTTAATTTTAGTGCTGACTTATATAATTGCTTTAGTGAGCAAGTGCCAGGTAACTTGAGTGCAATGTGTTACAAGTAACTAAATGCAAAAACGACAAACAGTAACTTTCTTTCAAGTGAAACAAGGAACTAGTACAGTAAGCAATGCAGATATCACTAGTGATCCACAGAAGCGCTGAGAAGCCGTGTATTAGGTGGAATTAGCTTCCAGGGAAATAACAAGCAAACAATCAACAAGCATATAAACAAAGCTAGATTCAGCAGGCCTGGATCTAGTCTATGCTAGAGCAAACAAGGTGTACCAATTTCAGTAAGATACAGTTCAAATATTTAGGCACTATAAACCCTCAACCAGAAATTCCCAGCTCAGAAGGGCAGAGTCCAGCCTCTTCTCCCACAAGAGTGCAGACCACGAACCTTCTTAATGTAAAATAACTGGCCTGAAGCCCAAGTGCCTAAACCAGAACTAATACCCTTGGACACTGGGCTCTCAATCAGCAGTTCCCAACTTAGAAGGATGAAAGCTACCTGTCCTGCCACCACAGTGCTTGCCACAAACCTTCCTAATGTAAAACAACTGGTCCGAAGCCCAAGTGCTTAATCCAAAAGACTTAGAATGATAGCTACACTTTAATCAAGTTACAACCAAGCAGTAATAAATACAATTGAATACTTTAGAGAATGTCTGGATTAGTGCTCAAGTTACACAAACAAAGCTAGATCCAGCAGGCCCGAATCCAGTCTATGCCACAGCAAACAAGGTGCACCAACTTCGGTAAGAAGCAGTTCAGATATGCATGCACTATAAGCCTTTAACCAGAAATTCCCAGCTCAGAAGGGCAGAGTCCAGCCTCTCCTCCCACAAGAGTGCAGACCACGAACCCTCTTAATGTAAAATAACTGGCCTGAAAGCCCAAGTGCTTAAACCAGAATTAATACACTTTTAGAATAACAGACACTGAGCCCTCAATCAGCAGTTCCCAACCTAGAAGGATGTAAGCTACCTGTTCTGCCACAACAGTGCAGTCCACAAACCCTCTCAGTTTATCTATATATATCTACATCTATCTACATCTATATCTATATCTATATCTATATCTATATATATATATATATATATATATATATATATATATATATATATATATATATATATATATATATACATATATACATATATATATATATATGTATGTAAATACATACACCAATATAAACTTTACCTTCATCTACAAGCAAATACACCACATAGGTTGTACAAATCAGAGAAGGAAAGATAGGTTCTATCAGAAGAAAGGGGGGTGGCGGGTGGGTAACCTGGACTGCAACAGTGAATACACTCGAACAACTACATTTATGGTAAGTGTACACAACTATACTATGTTCTTCATGTTTCACTGTTGCAGTCATTACATTTGGATAGAATCCCAAAGCTATGGATGGGAGGCTGGAGCTAAACAGCATTAGGAGTGGCTATGAGGCCCTGCAGAACTGCAGTGGCAAAGCCTGCCCTGGAGTTAGAGTGGCAGACGATAGTGCATTGTAAAGGTGTGCACTGAACTCCAAGTAGCAGCCTCTAAAATGTCCTTGGTTCGTATTCCCCTGGGAAAGGCTGCTGAAGTGGCTGCAGCTTTAGTTGAATGTGGCCTAATTCCCTTTGGCACTGGCTTGCCATGGTGTAAGTAGCAGAAACGAATGCAGTGGCCTATCCACTTTGAAACAGTCTGTTTTGAGACAGCATTTCCTTGTGATCCTGCAGCATATGCCACTAGGAGTTGCTGTCTTTCTGAAAACTTTGGTTCTGTCCAAGCAGAATCTAAGCTGTCTGTGTATGTCCAAAGAATGCAGAATTCTCTCCCCCTTGTTCTGTGGATTTGGATAAAAAGTTGGCAAATTAATAGTTTGGTTAAGAGCCACACTGGAAACCACCTTAGGCATAAATGTTGGGTTTGTCCTCAGAGACCCTGTCTGGATAAAAAATGATAAAAGGTTCCACAGCCATGAGTGCCTGTAGCTCTGAAACTCGTCTTGCAGAAGTTATTGCTAGGAGCAGAACTGTTTTCCAAGATAAAAACTTTCTATCACCAGTAGCACCTGGCTCAAAAGGAGGAAGGGTGAGTTTTTCCAAGACATAGTTGAGGACCCATGCAGGCATTGATCTCCTCGGAGGCCTTAAATTTTTGGCTCCTCTGAGGTACTGTTTTAATAAGGGATGAGAAAATATTGGTGGCTCTGTATTGTAATGAGCTGAAATGGCAGAGGCATGAATTTTAATAGATGAAAAAGATAGGTCTTTGTCCAGCATCTCAGTTAAGTATTGCAAAATCTGAGGAATATTTGGCATAGCTGTATCAGTTCCTTGTGCCTGGTTCCAAGCAAAGAATCTCTTCCATTTTCCAGCATAAGATTTTCTAGTACTAGGCCTTCTGGCCTCCAAAATGACATCCATCACAGCTTTACTGAGAAGTGTGTTTTGTATGATTACATTATCAGACATGCTGCCAGGTTTAAAGTCCTGAGTTGGCTGTGCAGGATCGGTTTGTTTTGCTAGGACAGTAGATGAGGTATTTGAGTTAAGGTCCAAGCTGGGCATTGAGACAAGTTCTTTAAGATTGGAAACCAGTACTGGCGGGGCCAGTCTGGGGCAATCAGTATAATTTTTGGCTTCTCCTGTCTGACCTTTAGGAGTACCTTGGTGAGGAGAGGCAGTGGGTGAAAGGCATATACTGATAGTTTTTTCCAGCTGAAATATAGGGCGTCGACTTTCCATGCTTGTATGTGATAAGTCCTTGTGCACAATCTTTTTAGTTGGTAGCTGTGAGGGGAGGCAAATAGATCTATGTCCGGGCATCCCCATTTTCTTGTTATCATGCTGAAGACTTGTGGATCCAGCTGCCACTTATGGGGATCCTTGAGGTTTCTGCTTAGTTCGTCTGCCAGAGTATTTTTCCTTCCTGGCAGGAATTGTGCCTGGTGTACTTTGCCCTGATGTACTTGGTAAGTCAATGCTGTGTCCCACAAAGTCATGGCTAGTCTGCAAACGGGGTAAGAATGTGTGCCACCCCCCCTGCTTATTTATATACCACATGACCGTGGTGTTGTCTGTCTATCAGTAGTTGTCCCGGATGAAGTAGGTCCTTGAAGGCTGTCAGGGCATTCTGAACAGCTAGCATCTCTTTTTGATTGACATGTAGATACATTTGGGTTGAGGACCATGAGCCCTGAATGCATCTTCCTGCCATGTAGCCCCCCCCCCCCAGGCATACTCTGATGCAGCCGTTGTTACCTCAACTGTGTCTTGGAAAAACTCACCCTGCCTCCTTTTGAGCCAGGTGCTACTGGTGATATAAAGTTTTTATCTTGGAAAACAGTTCTGCTCCTAGCAATAACTTCTGCAGTGCAATTGTGTATGTAAATTTTTACCTTATCTTCTGTCCAAGCTAGCAAAGTATTTAAATCCCATACTCAATGTAGCAGGCTGTAATTGTATGTTTATTCTATCATATCTTTTTATTTTATTTTTTTTTTTAAGTATTAATTTTAGTATTGTAGCGGAGCTTTTCTCCTCGGGCCTCCACTGAAAATGGACATGTATCCAGCTGGACTAGCCCGGTTAACAAATGTAAAATAAATAAATAAATAAATAGTATCTGGCTGGGGGTAATGTGAATGGCTGTCCCTTGTTTTGGTGACAAGCCTTTGCCCACCATCGAAACTCCTGTTGTAGGCAGGGAATGAGAGTAATCATTGGTTCTAGGCTGTGGCAATGTTGAGTCCAAACACTTTTTAGGTACCAATGAAGTTTCCTCATATGCAGTCTTGCATATGGAATTAGTAGGATACAGGATGCCATGAAGACCAAAGCCTGCAGAATTTTTCTTGCAGATAACTGGGTCTTTGTTGCCAACATTTTGAAATAGGTAGTCAGTTGCCTTTGTTTGTCTGGTGTGAGATAAGTCATCTGGGCAGTTGTATTTAAGCTTGCACCAAGGAATATTATCTCTTGAGAGGGTACTAGTTTTGATTTCTTTTAGTTGACTGTGTACCCTAGGCATGTTAGAAGTCTTTTCACAAACGCCAGATGCTGTAGAAGAATGTCCTTGTTCTCTGCTTGAATTAGACAGTCATCCAAGTAAGGATATATTTGTATTCCTCTTTGTCTGCCGAATGCAATTACTGGTGCCAGGCACTTTGTAAAGACCCTGGGCGCAGTAGATAAGCCAAAAGGCAGTGCAGAGAATTGTAATGTACTGAGCCAGCCTTGAATCTGAGGTATCTTCTGCATAACTGTCTGATTGGGACATGCAGGTATGCCTTTTTTAGGTCTACAGTCACCAGCCAAGCATTCTTGCCCAGCATGGGCAGAAGCTGCTGCAAAGTCATCATCTTGAATTTTGGTATATCCAGGAATGTGTTCAGAAAAGATAGGTCCAGTATTGGTCTCCAGGTCTTGTCCTTTCTGGGTACCAGGAACAGTCTTAAGTAAAATCCTTGTCCCTGCTCTTGCTCTGGTACTTGTTGAATGGCCCCCATGTCCATGAGGGATGAGACTTGTTTTTGTGCCTCTGCCCACTGATTTTTTGGCAGATCTGGCCAGCCGTTCACCTTTGGCAGGGTATGGAAATGGAACTTGTGCCCTTGTGACATGATATTTAAAACCCACTTGCCTTGGGTTATAATGTGCCAATTTTGAGAAAAAAAGTGCTAATTTTCCCCTTAGGGTGCTGCCAAGAGATGAGTGCTTGGTGCAGGCAGGGGGAAGTCATTGGGACTGTTTCCTGTATGGTTGTGATTTGTCTTCAACTTTGGAGGTAGAAGCACCCCATTGCTTTGACCTGTAGGAACCTTGCGCCTGAGATCTGCCTCTAGGGCGTCTGGATCTGCCCCTTTGAGGTCTGTCTGACACAGGAAAGGACCAATTCTTTGTAGGCCAGTGTCTACTAAACCTAGGTAGCTGTACTTGTAAAAAATCTTTGACAGTTTGCATAGATTTAGCTTTGTCCTCCATTTTCTTTAACACCTCCTCTGCCTTAACACCAAACAAAGTATCATGCTGTAAAGGTGCATCTAATAATTTATTAACATGATCAGGCAGATTTTGCTCCTTTAGCCAAGCATGCCTCCTAATTACAGAACCCGTAACTGCGGCCCTGCAGGAGGCCTCCAAAGAATCAAAACCACATTGCAAAGTATGCTTTCCAACTTTTTCAGCTGCATGCAATAAATCCTGCATTTCCTTGTTTTCTGCACATTCAGAGTTTAATAACATTTTCTGTTTTAGCAATGCCATGACATGTTGCTGATATTTGAGCATATGAAACTGACAGTTTAGGGCCCTTATAGCCAAGGTAGCAGATGTGTAAACTTTTTTCCCCATCTATCTAGTGCCCTAGAATCTCTGTCAGAGGGGGTAGAGTTTTTTGCAGCGGAAGCCTTAACTCCTTTGCAACCCTGTGAAATAGTCTCTGGGTCTGCAGCAGGGTTTTTAAAAAGGAATTTATGAGAGTCAGGAACCCTGTAATATCGGTCAGGCTTAACAGGAGTTGGAGGTAAGGAGTCAGGGATAAGACTAGACTCCGAAAACACATCATCTACAATATCTAACACAGGTGGAATGGCTAGTGGCCTGTGTTGAGGTAGTAAAATGAAATCCCTGAGCCTCTTTTTAGATTCTGAAAAATCTTGGCTCTCCCAGTGGACATGCTCCCTCATGGTATACAAGGTTTCCCCAAAAGAATAGTCCTCTGGAGGAGAAGCTGAAGGTATAGATCTTGAGCATCAAAATCCTCATAGGGGGGAAGAGAATATTCCTGATCAGAAGAAGAATCAGGAGAAATAGAGACCTGATCTGAAGATTCATAGTCAGTCTCTTGCCTAGGCCTCTTATTAGAAGGGGGATGAGAACCCCTGATCAAGGTAATTAAGTCTTTGGCCATTTGAGCATCTGTTTTTTGGGCACAGAGGCCTGTCCACGTGGCTCTTGAGTTTGTTTCTTTGCTTTAGAAGGTGCTTTAGTCTTTGCCTTTGAAGCTGAGGTCGGCTTAATGTAAAGATGTTTAGGTATGAATACACCGTCAGAAACCAGTGCCTGCTCAGCAGCTCCGGACCCATCTGAAGGAATAGTATCCGAGGCTCCAATACCTTGAGATTCCAACGGCATGGCCGACTACACATGGGTGTCGGTAGCGGGCTGCGGCTCTAAAGTAGTGGGCATCAGGGGCTGCGAAAGCGCCTCACTGAGAACTTGCGACTGGCTTAGGAGAAGCTCCGTCGCTAGTTTTGGGCCTCAGTTGTCTCTCTCTCCTTTTCTTTGCGCTTTTTGTGAACTCCGGTAGTCGGATGGTTATCCGATGACATTTCTGGATAATTAAACTGGCGTCCAAAATAGTTTAAAGCAAAATCATACAGACGTTTAATAGTGCGTTGGTTAAATCTAGCACAAAACTAACAACCAGCAACATTGTGATCAGGGCCTAGGCAAGGAATACAGTAAGAATAAAAGTCCTTATGAGGTATTTGCTTTCCCCAAGAAATACAATTAACTTTTTCTGACATCAGTCTGGAGCAAGAAAAAAAGATTTCCCTAACGGGGTACTTAGCTTTATTAAAGACTTCGGATCTGAAAATCGAACACGAAAATCTCAGGAGTCGGCCGACCAGCACTTGCGAACTGTTTCTGCTTCGGGGCACCGCGCGGCAAGAAAGACTGAAGAAAATGGTGTCGGCCACATCTTTTATACCCCTGACGTCAGGGAAGGGGCGACAGCAGCTGACGCAGGACCCAGGACTTTGGAATTCAGGCCGACTGAGGGCAACCTGCCAGCAGGATTACCCGAATTAATGACTGCAACAGTGAAACATGAGGCAAATCAGAAATTTCAGAATCCTGATCAGAAGAATCAGAAGGAAATTCAGTTCTAGGTCTCTTAGAGGGAGAAGGGTGGCTTCCCCTGATTAGAGTAATAAGGTCTTCAGCCATTCTTATTTGTTTTTTAGGCATAGGGGCCTGACTATGCAGTCTGGGCTTTGGTTTTCTAGGCGTGGATCGAGTTTTAGGCCTTGAAGAAGAAGATGACGTCGGTTTGATATGCACGTCAGACCACCTGAATACACCCTCAGAAGCAGGTGCCTGCACAGCGGCTCCGGACCCATCCAAGGTAGAGACATCCGCAGGTTCCATAGTCGAAGAAGCATCTCGCGGCATACCGGACTCCTAATAGTTCTCAGTAGAGGCCTGCGAATCTGAAGTAACTGGTATAAGGGGCTGCAAAAGCGCCTCCCCGAGTACCGGTGAACTGGCGACTAGCTTAAAGGAAGCGTCGTCGGCAGCTTTGGACCTATGTGGTCCGTCTCTGTCTTTACGATTTTTCGGAATGTCTGTAGTTGGGTGGCTTACCGATTCCATTTCTGCATAACTGAACAGAGTACCAAAATAGTTAGATGGAAAATGAACCGACGAAGAATAGTTCGAGGACTGAATAAGACAAAAACCAACAGAGAGGGACGTCGTGGTCAGGTACTAAGCAAGGAATGCAGTATGAATGAAAATCTTTATGAGGCATTTGCTTTCCACAATTAATGGAATTGTTAACTTTTACTGACATCGGTTTAGAGCAAGAAAAAGTACCCCCAACAGGGTACTTAGCTTTTTTTGAAGACTTTGGATCCGAAACTCGAAAAACGGAAATTTCAGGAGTTGGCCGAACGGCACTTGCGAACTGCTTCTGCTTCAGGCACCGCACGGCAAGAAAGACTGATGTAATGGCGTTGGCTGCATGCTTTATACACCTGACGTCATGGAAGATGAGACAACAACCGACGCAGGACCCAAGACTTTGATAATCAGGCTGAGGGCTACCTGCAAGCAGATAACCCAAATGTAATGACTAATAGTGAAACACGAAGAACATCCTTTATTCTTTGTGCAGTTTCGTTTAGTGGTGCTGAGTGATCTGTGGTCTTAAGAAGACTTAGGGCCCTCTAAACAAAAATGATCTGTGACTCTATCCTCAAACTGCTCAAGATATTTAGGACCTTTAAAAAAGCCATCTCAGTGCAGTGACTGTTCATAAACTGACCAACAAGCAATGTGTCAAAGGTGTTTATCAATTAAATGATATGTACCGTTACAATATTGAAAACTCCAGGAAAAAATATATATCTAAACATTAGATCAAAATATAGAAATGCAGTGAAACAGTATAAATATTCTAATATACTTATGATTACAAATGGGAATACTTTTACAATGCTGAACATCCAACATGCCAAATGGCAATAACAGCAATAAAAGATTGAAATTCAAGAAAAACTCTTCATATGTCTATGAAGTGAGACAAGCCCCAGTGCATCCCCACAATTCTGCATCAATTCCAAGATTGCACTGAGGAGGGAAAGGGTAAAACACCACTCCTCATTGTGCTAGTCTAACACAATCGTTTCCGAACTTTTGTGGATGATGTTACGGTGTTCAGCATTTTGGATGTGCAACATTTTCAATGCACCCACATAAATGTCTAGCTAAACATATTGCTTATTTTTGGTTCCAAAAAAGGACACGTATGGTACTATGACAGTTCAGCACCTTTACAGCTACAGTAGTGGGTATTCTGAGTACATGTGGTCCAAATTCCTGTAGTAGTTCAAGGTTTGAATGTGAAGTTAATGAACTGAATGCATCACATACTGCTTTAGTGCCATTACTCTAAGACTAAGAACCCACAAACGTTAAAACAACCACTGAACATGACCCCTCAAAATGAGATCAAAACTAAGAATGGGAAATATCAGTTAACCTTGCACTAATTAATTAATACTGTTTAAAGTGAAGATGCCTCAATACACAAATTCACTTCAAACACAAAAGAAAAGGACATGACAGAGGATCCAATGTAATAAACTGTAAATGCCTTACTCAACTAACTGGTAAAATTGCTCTGATTTCAACTCCAGTTAGTCCTGCATATGCCTACCATTTAGTAGTTTCATCTGGTTATGAGTTTAAATGTTCAAATATGCTCTGCTTTATCTAAAAGTACATCACACATAAATAGGAAAAAGTCTGCTCAATAAATAAATGTGCATACTACATGGAAAAGTATAAAAAGGCATACTTAGATTCCAGCTTTCCTATACACTGTTGAGTTTCACACACTGGAGTGAGAAACTGTTCAAATGTTGCTTTGAACAGCCTGTGTGACAATGGCATTTCCTTTTTTCATCTGACAACTGGAAGGCAAAATTCCTTTTCTATAACATGTAGGAAATGTGTATATCATAAAAAAAAGAAAGAGAGAGAAACAAGCACTCCCTACAAACAAATGCTCCTTACTAACAAAGGGTGTGGTCTTTAAGAGGTACATTGAAATAATTAGGAAACAGTACGCAATACTTCAAGGAAACATGTACACCTCAGTAGGCACAATGAGTATACACACTACATTGCAAAAATACTACATGCAAAACAAAAATACGTGCACAAAAAAGGAAAAATGAATCAGACCAAATGTCAATAAACAATGACTGTGAGGTAGTCAGTCTTCCTAAAAGCACAACAAAACAAGAACTTAAACATTTGATTGAAGACATACCAACACAAGATGGGAGTAGTCTCTACACAGCTTGATGAGTGAGGAGCAGGCGTGTCTTCTGACATTCTTTACTGCACGTGTTCTGGGGGCCTGGAATGGAAAACAACGTCAAACCAACCATAAAACTTTCTATGTGCAATCTGCTCATAAAAATGACTTAACTGCTTTAAGTTTTTAATGCTCCTTTACTGATGACTTGAATATAATATTGTGTCTTTCGGCTTTTCCCAGTTAGGGGTCGCCACAGCGGAACTCCGGTCCGCTGATTGTCAGCAGATTTTTACGTGCCATGTTGCCAGCTCTAACGCACAACCTTCAATGAAGGTACGCCCATTCACGCATGTCTCTGCACAGAAGACGCTCTAGCTGAGAGTCGAACAGGACGTCTTACTGTGAGGTGACAATGCTACCGCAGCACCACCACCGCAGTACAATGACTTGAATATAATAAGGTCTGGTTTCTACTAATGCTTCCCATGCCCTTTCTTCACTGAACTATCAATCAAGTCTTGACCTGCCCTCCTGTCTGTTCCTACATATCCATCCATTAGATAAAGTTTGCTGCCTGGAGTACATAATACCCAAAGAACACTTCTTAAACACAGCCTGAGAGCACAGCACAAGTCAAAAACAATAGACAAGCACACTGTTTACATGCAAAGTAGATATGCCAAACACAATGGTCAAAGAAACTGCCTACAAACAGGAGATACTTCAAATGAGTTTATGCACTCCTTTGAAATTAACAAGGTAGATAAGGTGAAATACAATTATGCTGGAAATAAATGTGAATATTTTCAAGTGTTCTTACATACCCTATAAAGAGCAACAGTGCAAAGAGAGTAGCAGGACATCAATTGTTACTGATATGTTTAAAATAGTACAGTTTTGTACCTACCATAAATGTAGATGTCCAATAGATATGCAACTGCAGTCCTTACATATGGGTTTGTCCTGCCTCAGGCAGCCCTTCGGTCTGCCGGATTCCAAAGTCTGGGTCCGGCGCCGGCTGATGTCGCCTCCTCCCCGACGTCAGAGCAGCTGGGGTATAAAAGTATCAGCCGACGCCATCTTCCTCAGTGTTTCTTGCCCCAGATGCCAGGTGCCCTCCAAGGAAGGCTAAATTTAGTAACTGGATAAAAAATTCCTGACATACACAACAGTAATAAACAGATACACCATAACAGATATCCCCAGCTAATTAGAAAGGAGGGAAGTGGACCCAATATACAGAGGGGGAGGAGGGACGGAAAACCTGACTGCAGTTGCATATCTATCGGACATCTACATTTATGGTAGGTACAAAACTGTACTATGTCCTTCAAGAATGCAACTGCAGTCCTTACATATGGGTTGAATACCATAGCCAAGCTGGGGGTGGTAGGCTCTAAGATAAAGATGGTGTAGCTAAAATGCCCTGCAGGACTGCCGAAGCAAAGCCTGCTCGGGTTGTAGTGCTTGGAAAATGTATGCACGGAGCTCCATGTAGCAGCTTCTAGAATGTCCTTTGTAGCCACCCCTCTTAGAAAGGCTGTGGAGGTGGCTGTAGCTCTGGTGGAGTGTGGCCTGATATTGGCTGGCACACCCTTTCCATGGAAAGAACAACAGAATCTGATGCAATGTCCAATCCATTTTGAAATTGTTTGTTTGGAAATTGCCTTTCCTTGCACTCCAGCAGCGTATGCTACAAATAGTTGGTCAGACTTTCTGTTGGCCTTTGTTCTGTCCAAGTAGTAGCGCAGTTGTCTGTGTATGTCCAAAGTGTGCAGCAGCTTTTTCCCTTTATTTTCAGGATTGGGGAAGAAGGTAGGCAGGTGAACTGCTTGATTTAGAGACACCCTGGATATCACTTTTGGCATAAAAGACGGATTGGTTCTTAAGGAAACTCTGTCCTGATAAAAAATGAGAAATGGAGGTACTGCCATGAGGACCTGTATCGCCGATACTCTTCTTGCTGAGGTAATTGCCAACAGAAAAACTGTTTTCCAGGAGAGAAATTGCAATTCTGAAGACGCTGCTGGCTCAAAAGGAGGAAGAGTTAATTTTTCCAACACGAAGTTGAGGTCCCATGCAGGCACTGGTGGTTTTCTGGGAGGTTTGATATTCTTTATCCCTCTTAGAAATTGTCTTAGCAAAGGATGTGAAAACACAGGTGGATCAGTGTTGTATTTTGCTGAAATTGCTGAAGCGTGTATTTTTATGGAAGAATAGGAAAGGCCATTATATAGCATTTCTGCCAAGTATTCTAGTATCTGTGGGATGCTCATTACTGATGCATCCTGACCCTTGTTGGCATTCCAGATGTTGAATCTCTTCCATTTGGCTGAATAAATTTTTCTGGTGGAAGGTCTGCGTGCTTCCAATAAGATCTGTTGAACTTCCTTAGAGAGAGAGATATGGGGAGAACTCATGGAACCCTCCAAGCTGTCAGCTGCATAGTTTGCAGGTTGGGATGAACCGTCTTTGTAATTGTGCTGGGTCAAAAACAGAGGCCATTGAGGCAGGGGCCACGGCTTGGTGCAAGTTATGCTCCTTAGTAATGGATACCAGTGCTGTCTTGGCCAATCTGGAGCTATTAAGATGCCTTTCGGTTGTTCTGCTTTGATCTTCAGTAACACCTTGGTCATTAATGGTAGAGGTGGGAATGCATAGATTGTTAGAGAGTTCCAGCTGAAGGAGAGAGCATCCATTCTCCAGGCTTGTGGATGGTGTGTCCTCGAGCAGAACTTTTTCAGATGATGATTGAGGTGTGAGGCAAAGAGATCTATGTCCGGCCTCCCTCATGCATGAGTTATTTGTGCAAAAATGTCTGGATGCAACATCCATTCGTGCGGGTCCAGGATGTTTCTGCTTAGACTGTCCACCAGAAAATTGTCCTTGCCCGGAACAAACTGGGATTGCAGCTGTATGTTCAGTTTCAGGGACTTTTCCCAAAGAGTCATTGTTAGTCTGCAGAGGGGGTAAGAATGAGTACCTCCCTGTTTATGTACCACATAACAGTGCTGTTGTCCGTCTTTATTAGCAGTTGACCTTGAAGATATTTTCCGAAGGTCTCGATTGCATGTATTACTGCTAACATCTCTTTTTGATTGATGTGTAGCTGCACTTCCCGGGGGGCCATTGCCCTTGAATACATCTGCCCTCCATGTGCGCCCCCCATCCATGGTCTGAGGCGTCTGTTGTAATGGTTTGGCTTATTTGAGGTTTGTTGAAAGGCATACCTTTGTTTAACTGGCTTGCTTGGGCCCACCACAAAAATTCCCTTTGTAGACATGGAATGAGTGGGATAATTGCTTCTAAGTTGTGGCTGTGTTGAGACCATAAACTTTTTAGGTACCATTGTAGTTTTCTCATGTGTAGTCTTGCCAGTGGAATCAATAGAATGCAAGATGCCATGAAACCCAGGGCCTGCAGGATTTTCCTTGCAGTCATCTGGGTGAGCTTTGCTAGGCTTTTGAAGTAATCTGGTAATTGTTCTTGCTTCTCTTCTGTGAAGAAAGCCATTTGTGATTTTGTGTCTAGTTTGGCTCCTAGAAAAATTATTTGTTGGGATGGCAGTAGTCTTGATTTTTTAATGTTGACTGTGTATCCCAAAGCCTGTAGTAAGTGAATGACATAATTCAAGTTTTTTGTCAAGGCTTGCTTGCTGTCCGCTTGTATAAGGCAGTCGTCCAGGTAAGGGTATATTTGTATCCCCTGGAGTCTGCAGTGTGCAATTACTGATGCCAGGCATTTCGTGAATACTCTGGGCGCAGTAGACAAGCCAAAAGGCAATGCTGAGAATTGATAATGCTCTGACCCTGCAAGAAATCTGAGGTATCTTCTGCAACTGTGTCTGATTGGGACATGCAGGTATGCTCCAAGACCCCTTGCCCAGCATAGGAGGTCCAGAGTAACCAGCCAAGACCCCTTGCCCAGCATGGGAAGGAGTTGCTGTAGTGTCAGCATTTTGAATTTTGGTACAATGAGAAAGGTGTTTAGAGCGGACAAGTCCAGTATAGGTCTCCATTGCTTTTCTTTTCTTGGAACAAGGAACAGTCTTGAGTAGAATCCCTGACCTTGTTCCCGAGGAGGAACCTTTTCTATTGCTTTGATTTGTAGCAGCTTTGAAACTTGTACGAGTGCCTCTGCCCTTTGATTCTGTGGCAGGTTTGGCATGCCTTGTCTTGTTGGTAAAGTATGGAAGTGGAACCTGTAGCCTTGGTCTGTTATGTCCAGAATCCATTTGTCCCTTGTTAAAACGTGCCAATTTTTTGAAAATAAGGATAATTTTCCGCCTAAAGGTGCTTCTCTGAGCCTTGGTCGGCGGTGTCAAAGTCAAGTCATTGTGATTGTCCCTGTGGAGCAGTAGAAGTCCCTGCGCCACTTCTCTGATTAGTCAGTTGCCATTGGCGTCCCCTGTAGGAGCCTAGGTATTGCCCTCTCCCTCGGGCACGCCTGTTTTTTTCCCCTTTGGAACTTGTCAGTGTCTGGAAAGGACCAATTCTTCGAAGGCCAATTCCTGCTGAACCTTGGTGGCTGAACCTGGAGGAAATCTTTGACTGTTTGCACTGATTTAGCCTTTTCCTCAATTGATTTCAACACATCCTGAGCATTAGCACCAAATAGCTTGTGTTTTTCCAGAGGTGCATCTAGAAGCTTTACTTTAACATGATCTGGCAATGCCTGTTCTTTCAACCAAGCATGTCTACGTATGACGGCCCCTGTCATAGCTACATGAAGCTTCCAATGCATCATAACCACACTGAAGAAAATGATTGTTAACCTGCTGTGTATTATGAACCAAATCCTGCAAGGCCTTTCTATCTAAAGGCTCAGGAGAGGCTAACTTTCTGCAAATCATCCATCAAGAAATCCTGATACTGAAACATATGAAAAAGGCAATTAAGGGCCTTCATGGCAAGGGTGGTTGAGGTATAAACTTTTTTGCCCCACCTCTCCAGGGACCTAGATTCCCTGTCTGCGGGCAAAGGATTTTTGGCCGTGATAGTGGCCACCCCTTTGGGCCCCTGGGAAATAGTTTCTAGATCAACAGAATGGTCCTTAAAGAGATGTTTATGAGTTTCAGGAACCCTGTAATATCTGTCTGGCTTGACAGGAGCAGGAGGGAGAGAATCAGGAGAAGCACTCTAATCCGAGTACACATCATCCAATACATCTAACACTGGAGGGATAGCTAAAGGCCTGTGTTGGGGAAGCTTAAGGAAGGTACGAAGCCGTTTCCTGGAGTCGGAGAATTCCTGGCCCTGCCACTGAAAATGCTCTCTCATGGAGTGGAGAATTTCCCCAAAAGAAATATTCTCAGGAGGAGAGGCAGAAGGAATAGATTCCTCAGCATCAGAATCCTCGTAGGCCTGGAAGGACTCTTCCTGGGTATCTGAGTGATCAGAGTCACCAGAGGCTTCATCTGAGGAAAGGGCATCTGTCTGCTCAACCCTGGGCCTTTTGTCTGAAGGCGGCTGAGAACCTCTGTCAGGATGAGCCTGGGAACCTCTGATTAAGGAAATTAGATCTGCAGCTAAAGTCATGATCTGTTTATCAGAAGTGGGACCCTGAGGAAAAGATTTAGGAGGGTGAGACTTAGCCTGGCTGGCAGCCTTAGCACGTGTGTAGGCCTTGACTGACATGGACACCGGAGGCCTAGCTGCCCCACGTGCTGGAGTAACTTTGTCCACCAGTATGGTCTCAGGCAAATCTTGGGCTTCAGCTTCTCGAGGAAAATCAACAACCGGCACCGGCGTAGGCTCCGGGGCCGAAGTGAACGATAAAGCGGTGTCGTCGGTCTGGAGCGGTGGAATAACGGTCTCAGAAGAGACAGAGGCACCCGCGGTAGGTTTTGGCGTGGTGTCGGTGGAAGTCGCGGGCCGAGAATGTCGGTCCCGGTCCTTCCGTTTTTTGGAAATATGTGTTGTCGGTTGTTCCGACGGCATGATATAGGAGTATTTTTCGCCAAAAAAGTCTTCAGCAAATTCTGCCCGGCACCTGAGTGTGCGCTTATTGAAGCAAGCACAGGCCGAGACATCGTGGTCTGGGCCAAGGCAGGGAAGGCAGTAAGAATGGAAGTCCTTATGAGGTATTTGTTTACCACAAGACAAACAGTTATTAACTTTTGCAGTTTTATCTGACATCGGCTGAGGCAAGAAAAGGTTCCCCAACGGGGTACTTAGCTTTTTGATGACTTCTGTTACTGAAAATACAGGAGCTGGCCGACCGGCACTTGCGAACTGCTTCTGCTTCGGGCACCGCGCGGCAAGAAAGACTGAGGAAGATGGCGTCGGCTGATACTTTTATACCCCAGCCGCTCTGACGTCGGGGAGGAGGCGACATCAGCAGACGCCAGACCCAGACTTTGGAATCCGGCTGACCGAAGGGCTGCCTGAGGCAGGACAACCCATACGTAAGGACTGCAGTTGCATTCTTGAAGGACATCTGCAACATGGAAGAGAAGGACATCTATGGTTATGGTAAGATTTTCCACAACTATTATACGTCCTTTATTCCTTTGTTGCAGTAGTTTAGGTGTGGGAGCATACCACAGCTTAAGAGGATGAGGGGGGTGGTAGATGCAAAAGGTTCTACAAGACCCTGCAGGATTGGCATGGTGAATCCTGTTCTAGCTTGGTCCAATTTGTAATGCTTGGTGAAGGTGTGGATAGTGGCCCAGGTGGCTGCTTCCAAAATGGATGCTGTGTCTAGGCCTTTCATGAAGGCCCTTGAGGTGGCCATGGCTCTAGTGGAATGGGCCTCGATTCCCCTTGGGGGCTCCATTCCGTGGTGAGAGTAGCAGAAGCAAACAGCTTATCTGATCCAGCATGCAATAGTTTGCTTGGAGTTGGAGACTGCCTTGCCCAGGGCTCTGGGTGGAAGGAGACAAAGAACTGGCTATTCTTTCTGATGGCTTTGGTGTTGTGCAGGTAAAATCTAAGTTGTCTGTGCACATCCAGGGAGTGCAGTATCCTCCCCCCTTCATTAGTGGGGGAGGGAAAAAAGGTGGGCAGATGAAGGTATTGGTTAAGAGAGAGATGACTGACCACATTAGGCATAAAGGAGGGGTTGGTTCACAAGGACACCCTGCCTTTTTGAAAGACAGTATGTGTGTGTGTGTGTGTGTGTGTGTGGGGGGGGGTGACAGGCCATTAAAGCCTGCAATTCTGACACTCTTCTGGCTGAAGTAATATCCACCAGTAGGACCGCCTTCCATGTACACATCTTCAAGGAGGAAAGCCCAGCAGGTTCAAAGGGATGATGGGTTAATTTCTCTAAGACATAGTTAAGGTCCTAAGGCGGAGGTTTGCTAGGTGGTCTCATGTGCAAGACCCCTTTAAGGAAGAGCTTTATGTCGAGCATGGCCAGCAAGGGGGGTTCCAGGGGCAGGCAGGCTGAAATGGCAGAGAGGTGCACCTTTAAAGAAGAATAAGACAGGTCACTTTTTATCAACTGACAAGTAATTTAGAACCAAGGGAACCTCGGTGGATCTGGGGACTCTTCCCATTTGCAGACACCATTCTGCCAGGTAAAATTTTCTGGTGGTAGGTTTCCTTGCCTCCCTTAGGACTGAAAGCATGTCCTCTGAGTAGTGGTGTCTAAAAGGGATCAAAAGTTTATCACTCAGAGTCAGAGACAACATCTGTACCTGTGGGTGTAGGAGAGCTCTTTTGTCTTGTGTCAGTAGGTACACCTTTGTAGGGTAACTTGAAGCGATTGCCCTTGGCTTGTTTGTAAAATAGGGAGAACCAGTGCTACCTTGGCCAGTAGGGAGTCACTAATAAGATTTCTGGTTCGTCCTTCTGAATTTTCATTAGGACTTTCTGAATCAGTGGGAATGGGGGGAAGGCATAAAGGAACTTCCCCTCCCAAGAGATGTTGAGTGTGTCCACTCTCCATGCTAGAGGGGAGCGGGTATTTGAGCAGAAGTTCTGCAGTTGCCTGTTCTGGGGGGGGGCAAACAGGTCTTTGTGGAGCACCCCATTTCTTTGTGGAGCACCCCATAGGTGGACTGTCTAAGACCACCTCCTTGTTCAGCATCCATTCGTGCTGAGGCGGGGAAGTCCTGCTCAAGGCATGTGCTTGGTGGTTGTCCTGTGAGGGATTGTAGACCGCCTGCAGGACTAAGTTGAGCCGGGAGGCTAAGTTCCATATCAGCAGGAATAGACTGCACAGCTGATGGGCCTTTGTTCCTCCCTGCTTGTTGAGGTACCACATCACTGTGGTGTTGACGGTGACAATCTGGAGCACCCCTGGAACCAGAAGGTGGGAGAAGGTCTGTACAGCTAAGAAAACTGCTGTAATTTCCCTGATGTCGATGTGTTTGGCCGGAAGAGAGCGACGCCATTTTTCCTGAATCTTGTAAGAGGCCAGAGTTGCTCCCCAACCTGAATCTGAGGCATCTGTATGAATAACTTGGGTTGGGGTGGGGGGCTGTAAAGGTAGCCCTTGGTTCAATTGCACTTGCTGGATCCACCAGTTGATTTCTGTTTTCAGACAGGGAAGGAGGGGACGGGCTGCTCTAGGGGATATAGGTGCTGTGACCAGGTGTTCTTGAGGAACCACTGCAGCTTGCACATGTGCATTTTTGCCAGTGGTAGCATGGGGATGGTTGCTACCATTAAACCCAGGAGACAAAGAAAATTCCTTGCTGTCACCCTTCAGGATAGTGCAGCTTCCTGGAAGTGAGAAGTTAAAGACAGAACCTTGTCCTGAGGTAGAAAGGCCTTCATTGAGTCTGTTCTGATTCTGCAGCTGAGGAAACTCTTGTCCTGGCTTGGGATCAGACAGGATTTGGGGAGGCTGATGGTGAATCCTAGGTTCTGCAGAAGGAACATGGGGAAATGTAGATGCTTTAACAGAGCATCCCTGGACTCTGCCAGACTCAAGATGTCATCCAGATAGGGGTAAATCTGCATCCCCGGAGTTCTGCAGAAGTCAATGGCTGGGGCTAGGCACTTTGTAAAGACCCTGGGGGCCGTGGATAAACCAAAGGGCAAGGCAATAAATTGGAAATGAGAGGAAGGGCCAGAGAAAAGAAGGAATTTTCTGTGGGAACTCCTGAAGGATATGTGTAGGTAAGCTTCCTTTAGGTCCAGGGTGACCATGAAGGCCTTGGCTGGAATGAGAGAGAGCATTATGAAAGAGGGAACCTGAAGATGTAGGTTTAGAAAGGACCAATCTAATATGGGTCTCCAGGGGCCATCTTTTTTGGGGACCAGGAAGAGGTGAGAGTAAAACCTTTTTGCTTCCTGTCCTGGAGGAACAGGTTCTATGGTACCTAGCTTTTGAAGATCTGCCAGAACTTGTGGCATGAGATGAGCCTGAATTTTGGGGAGGGAAGGGATGCCTCTTCTAGGTGGCTTCTCTCTCCAGGACAGGAAGTATCCATATTTGGATAATGCTTAAGACCCACTGGTCTGAAGTGATGGACTGCCAAAGGGGGAGACAGTGGGAAAGGTGGGCTGAAAGGGGGAGGTAGGCAAGGCAGTCGTACATTACTGGGGCCTCCTTTGTCCTGAAAGGGCTGTCTAGGCTGCTGTGGTGGAGCAGAGGATCTGGAAGTAGTAGGTCTTCTACCCCCTCTCATGGACCTGGAAGAGGAAGGCTGTGGAGTACGTCTTACAAAGGTGGCTTTAGCCGGGTAGTTCCTATAATACTTGGGTATGGGTGACACTAGCAGGTGCTTAATGACCTGGAGTTCTTTGCTTTTTTCTTAAAAAGGTCCATGAATTGTTTTCTAAAAAGCACATTGTGGTCCAGAGGGGCGTCCAGGATTTCAGGATTTTGGCCTTGAAGTCCTCGGGGAGGTTCTGGAGTCTTCGCCATGAGTACCTCCTGAGGTCTGAAGTAGATGCTGCAAATCTGGCAGATGCTTCTGCAGCATCATAGCTGCACCAGATGGAGTGCCTGGCTACCTGTTGGGCCAAGGAAAATTTGGATGAGATGTCCGTCTCGCTGGGACTGTCAGGCAAGGTAGCCAGCATGGAGTAGGCTTGAGAGACCAAGTCTAATGCATACTTGGTCATGTGGGTCTGATAATTTATGGCTCTAAAAGCCAAAGTAAAAGAAGTGTACACCTTTTTCCCCAACCTATCCATGTACTTACTGTCTGTCAGTGGGTAGCAGGGAGGCAGAGGGCAACAGTCTAGATTGCTTATCTGCCGTGGTGGCAACAACAGCTGGATCCACCAAGGGTAGCTTAACTAAGAATTTGTGGTCCTCTGGTACTTTATACCAACGGTCAGGATGCTTAAGGTCTGGAGGCTGGAAGTCAGGGCCCTTAGAAGCCACGTTGGAAGTCATCCAAGTAAGCAGGCAGAAAGTACAGTTTTGTACCTACCATAAATGTAGATGTTAGAGTGTATTCACTGCTGCAGTCATTACACTTGGGTTTATCCTGCCGTCAGGCGGTCCCGCAGTCGGCCAGAGTTCCAAAGTCTTGGTCCGGCGTCGGTTGCGGTCGCCTCTTCCTTGACGTCAGTGCGCCAGGGGTATATACAAGATGCAGCCGACACCATTTTCTTCAGTTTTTCTTGCCCCAGATGTCAGGTGCCCCCAAATAGGTAGGCAATACATATTGCTAATAAAACATACATAAAAAATAAAAACAATACCTTCAGTTACAAGCAAATACACCACATAGGTTGTATAGGGTAGAAAGGTATAGATAAATCCCAGCTAAGAAAGTGGGGATGGAGGGAGGGTAACCTGGACTGCAGCAGTGAATACACTCTAACATCTACATTTATAGTAGGTACAAAACTGTACTATGTTCATCGTGTTTCACTGCTGCAGTCATTACACTTGGGTTGAATCCCAAAGCTGAGGTTGGGTGGCTGGGTCTATAAAGGATTCGGGGTGGCTATGAGGCCCTGCAGCACTGCAGTGGCAAAGCCAGCTCCGGATTTAGAGTAGAGAGGCAAGTGGTAATGCTTGGTAAAGGTATGCACTGAACTCCAAGTTGCAGCTTCCAAAATATCATTGGTAGGTACTCTTCTAAGGTAGGTAGTTGAAGTGGCTGTTGCCCTGGTGGAATGTGGCCTAATGTTGCTAGGTACAGTTATTCCATGCTGTGTGTAGCAGAAACGGATACAGTGTCCTATCCACTTTGAAATGGTCTGCTTGGAAACAGCCTTTCCCTGTGATCCTGTAGCATATGCTACAAACAATTGCTCAGTTTTCCTGAAAGCTTTTATTTTGTCCAAGTAGAAGCATAACTGCCTTTGTATGTCCAATGAGTGCAGAAGTCTTTCCCCTTTATTCTGGGGATTTGGATAAAATGTTGGCAAGTGAATAGTTCGGTTGAGAGCCACACTGGATACCACCTTTGGCATAAATGTAGGGTTTGTTCTTAAAGAAACCCTGTCCTGATGAAAAATGATGAAAGGTTCCACTGCCATTAGTGCCTGTAACTCTGAGACTCCGTGCTGAGATTATTGCCAGAAGCAGAGCAGTTTTCCAGGACACATTTTAATTCTGCTGAATTGGCTGACTCAAAAGGAGGTAAAGTTAGTTTTTCCAAGACAAAGTTGAGGTCCCAAGTTGGTGCTCTCCGGGGCGGTCTTATGTTTTTAGCCCCTCTGAGGTACTGTTTTAGTAATGGATGAGAGAAAATAGGAGGATCCGTGCTGTAATGAGCTGAGATGGCAGAGGCGTGGATCTTAATGGATGAAAAGGATAGGCCTTTGTCCAGCATCTCAGTTAAGTATTGTAATATCTGAGGAATATTTGGAACAAGAGGGTCAAAGTTTTGAGCCTGGTTCCAGGCGCAGAATCTCTTCCACTTCTCTGAATAGGATTTCCTGCTGCTGGGCCTCCTGGCCTCCAAAATGACATCCATAACAGCTTTAGAGAGAGGTGTTGACTGCTTGGCTTAGTAATCTGCCATGCAGCCAGGTTTAAGGTTTTGAGCTGGCTGTGCAGGATCTAATTGTTTTGCTGAGTCAGAAGGTGGGGGAATTTGAGGTGAAATCCATGCTGGGTCTTGAGCCAATTTTGTACCAGTGCTGGCGTGGCCAGTCTGGGGCAATCAGGATCATTTTTGTCCTCTCTCATCAGGCTTTTAGGAGTACCTTTGAAAGGAGAGGCAGTGGTGGGAAGGCATAAACTTTTCGGGTTTTCCAGCTGAAAGAGAGAGCATCCACTTTCCATGACTGTGTGTGGTAAGTCCTTGTGCAGAATTTCTGTAGTTGGCAGTTCAGAGGGGAGGCAAAAAGATCTATGTCTGGGCACCCCCATTTTTGTGCTATCATGCTGAATACTTGTGGATTTAATTTCCACTCTTGAGGATCCATGAAGTTTCTGCTTAAGTCGTCTGCCAGAGTATTTTTCTTTCCTGGCAGGAATTGTGCTTGCAGATGAACTTGATAGGAATGAGTGCCCCCCCTTGCTTGTTTATGTACCACATAACTGTGGTGGTGTCCGTCTTTAGTAATAGTTGTCCTGGATGCAGAAGGTCCTTGAAAGCAGTTAGGGCATTTTGTACAGCTAGCATCTCTTTTTGATTGATGTGAAGATGCATTTGGTCTGCGGCCCACTTGCCCTGAATACATTTTCCTGCCATGTGTGCTCCCCAGACGTAATCCGAAGCATCTGTTGTTAGTGTCTGCCTGGCTGTGGGTAAAGTGAAAGGCTGTCCCTTGTTGTGGTGACATGCCTGTGCCCACCATCGAAACTCCTGCTGTAGGCAGGGAATAAGTGGTATTACTGCTTCCAAACTGTGACAGTGTTAGTCCAAACCCTTTTTAGGTACCATTGTAAATTCCTAATATGCAGTCTGGCATATGGAATTAGTAGTAATGCAGGACGCCATGAACCCAAAGGCCTGCAGAATTTTTCTTGCAGGGAGTTGGGTTTTTGTTGCCATCATTTTAAAGTACTGAGTCAGTTGTCTGTCTGGCGTGAGATAAGCCATCTGGGCCGCTGTATTTAAGCTGGCACCCAGGAATATTATCTCTTGTGAGGGCACTAGTTTTGACTTCTTTTCGTTTACTGTGTACCCTAGGCAAATTAGCAATCTTTTTTCAAATGCCAGATGTTTTAGAAGAATGTCCTTGCTCTCTGTTTGAATAAGACAGTCGTCCAAGTAGGGATATATTTCAATTCCTTTTTGTCTGCAAAATGCAATTACTGGTGCTAGGCATTTTGTGAAGACCCTGGGTGCAGTAGATAAGCCAAAGGGCAGTGCAGAGAATTGGTAATGCATTGCGCCAGCTATAAATCCGAGGTATCTTCTGCAATTTTGACCGACTGGGACATGCAGGTATGCCTCTTTGAGGTCCAAAGTAACAAGCCAAGCCTTCTTGCCCAGCATGGGAAGAAGTTGCTGTAGTGTCAACATTTTGAATTTTGGAACATCCAGGTAAGTATTTAGAGTAGATAGGTCCAGTATGGGTCTCCAGGCCTTGCCCTTTCTGGGGACCAAGAAAAGTCTTGAGTAAAATCCTTGTCCCTGTTGTGGCACTTTTTGAAAAGCTCTCATGTCCATGAGGGCTGTAATTTGTTTTTGTGCCTCTGCCCATTGATTTTGTGGCAGGTCTGGCATTCCTTTTGGCCTTGGTAGAGTGTGAAAGTGGAACCTGTAACCTTGAGACACAATATCCAGAACCCATTTTTCTTGGGTGATTATATGCCAATTTTGTGAAAAAAGAGCTAGTTTTCCCCCTAAGGGAGCTGCCAAAAGGTAAGTGCTTGGCATGTGAAGGGGGAAGTCATTGGGACTGTTTCCTATAAGGTTGTGACTTGTCTTCTCTTCCTTTTGGGGTAGAAGCACCCCACTGTCGTGGTCTGTACGAGCCTTGGGGCTGAGATCTGCCTCTTGGGCATCTGTATCTGCCTCTTTGTGGTCTGTCTGACACTGGACATTGTTTACATTTTTATATTTTATACTGTATACGTAAATGTTTAGTATTTACAACAATCTTTTTAATGAATGTTTTCAATGAATGCTTATAAAAGTTAGATTTTTAACTAATGTTTAGGATAGGTTAATTGTTCATGTTCCTTTAAGTATTTTGGCTGGCTTAATCATGTGATAGAATTAATCCTCTATTTAAAAGTAATGAATGGATGTATTTTTTATATGCTGAGGAAGGGCGTAGACCTGAAAGCTTCAGTAAATCTTGACATGTGGTGACTTTCGTGTGTTTTTTGGATTGACACTTGACAGGACCAATTTTTGGAAGGCCAATTTCTAGTAAATCGAGGTGGCTGTACCTGTAAGAAATCCTTCACTGTTTGCATAGATTTTGCCTTATCCTCCATTTTCTTTAATAGCTCTTCTGCCTTAACACCAAACAAGATTATTATGCTGTAAAGTAGCATCCAGTAACTTTGCCTTAACATGATCAGGTAAACCTTGTTCTTTTAACCAAGCATGCCTTCGAATCACACATCCTGTAACTACGGCTCTACAAGAAGCCTCTAATGAATCAAAACCACATTGCAGAGTATGTTTTCCCACTTGTTCAGCTGCATGCAATAACTCCTGCATTTCCTTATAGTCAGGACTTTGAGCTTGTAAGCATTTTCTGTTTTAACAGAAACATTAAATATTGTTGGTATTTAAGCACGTAGAACTAGCAATTTAAAGCCCTTACTGCTAAAGTTGCAGAAGTGTAAACTTTCTTCCCCCATCTATCTAATGCTCTTGAATCCCTGTCAGAGGGAACTGGATTTTTAGTAGTGGAAGCCTTTACCCCTTTGGGATCCTGGGAAATAGTTTCAGGGTCAGCAGCAGGGTTTTTATAAAGAAATTTGTGAGAGTCAGGGACTCTGTAGTACCTATCTGGCTTGACTGGTGCTGTGGGCAAAGAATCACGGGTTAAACTGGATTCAGAGAACACATCATCCACAATATCTAACACAGGCGAATAGCAAGGGGCTGTGCTGAGGCAATAAAAGAAAATCTCTGAGCCTTTTCTTGGACTCAGAATAATCCTGACTCTCCCAATGGAAATGCTCCCTCATGGTATGTAAAGTTTCCCCAAAAGAGTAATCCTCAGGAGGAGAGGCTGAAGGGATAGATTCTTCAACATCAGAGTCCTCATAGGGGAGTAAAGAGTATCCCTGGTCTGAAGAGGAATCAGAAGAAATGGAAACCTAGTCAGATCATAGTCTGTAGCCTGCCTAGGCCTTTTATCAGGAGGGTGATGGGAACCCCTGACCAGAGTAATTAGGTCTTCGGCCATTTTGAGCATCTGTTTTTTTAGGCATGGATGCCTGTCTAGGTGAATGCTGTGCTTGTTTCTTTGTCTTTAATGGAGTTTTAGACTTGGTTGTTGTTTTGATGGTAAGCTGTGAAGGTCTGAAAACACCCTCAGAAGCAGATGCCTGCTCAGCGGCTCCGGACCCATCTGAGGGGTTAATTTCCGTAGGCCAAATACCTTGAGTTTCCAGAGGCCTAGAAATCTCCACGTGGGAGTCGGAGGCGGCCTGTGGCTCTGAGGTAGCGGGTGTCAGGGGCTGTGAATGCGCCTCACTGAGAACCGGCGTCTTGCCTAAAAGAGGCTTCATTGTCAGTTTTGGGCCTCGGATGTCTGTCCTTATCTTTGCGTTTTGTGTGTATTCCGGTCGTCTGTTGTTCTGACGGCATGGTATAATTGAACCTTCGGCCAAAATAATGGCTAGCAAAATCAATGCGACGTTTAATAGTGCGCTTGTTAAATCTACCACAAAACAGACAACTAGTAACGTCGTGGTCTGGGTCTAAGCATGGAATACAGTAAGAATGAAAATCCTTATGAGGTATTTGCTTCCCACAAGAAATACAATTAACTTTTACTGACATCGGTCTGAGGCAAGAAAAAGTTTCCCCAACAGGGTACTTAGCTTTATTGAAGAATTCGGTTCTGAAATTCGAATTTGAAAATCTCAGGAGTCGGCCGACAGGCACTTGCAAACTGCTTTTGCGTCGGGCACCACGCGGCAAGAAAGACTGAAGAAAATGGCGTCAGCTGCATCTTATATACCCCTGGCGCACTGACGTGAGGGAGGAAGCGAAAGCAAATGACGCTGGACCAAGACTTTGGAACTCTGGCCGACTGCGGGACCGCCTGACGGCAGGATAACCCAAGTGTAATGACTGCAGCAGTGAAACACGAACATCAGGGGGAACTGCTTACTTAGATGCCTTCAACGTAGCATCCAAGTAAGCAGGCAGAACAGGAGTAACTGCTGAAGGGGAGGGTGATTCCACTTGCAGCAGTTCAAAGTACCTTTTTTGGGTGTCTGTCATTTGGGAAGTATCCCATTTAAAATAATCCTTCATTCTTGGTGACTGTCTCACCAAAGGTAAATGTCCTTAGGGGGAAGAGTCCCCCGCCACAGATTCCTCTTCCAGAGAGTAATATTCCTGGGGGGAGGCAATCTAGGAAACATAAGAAATGGACTGCTCTGATGATGAGAAAGAAGAGTCATGTTCTGCTTCCCTGACCTGAGGGGTCATGGATGGGAGGGAAGAAGCAGAGACAGGCCTAGGGCTCAGAAGAGGCAGGGTGGAGGTGGCTGAGGATGAAGAAAATTTGAAACTCAATGGGCTAGTTATCTTTAAGATGCAACATCTGTGAAGAGGCGATCATACGATGCGAATGTCGTCTGTGGCTGAAAAGTTCTGAGAATTGTGCGTGCAGGCATCAAATTTAAGGACCCTGGTTTATGGCCCTACGTGTGACATCCCAAGCGCACTACAGCAGCCAAGCTGTAGCTTTTGTATAGAAGCCAACGTACAAGTCACCTGAGGGCAGGAAATCCCACACCTAGAACACTGCACCATAGGAACAGAAGGACATCACCATATTACATGTTAAGCAGTGAAGACAACCAAAATGTAGCTACATAAAGATGACTGACCACCTGACACAACCTTTCCCCACCACAGTGACTGCAACTTTGAATAGTCAATCTTCAAACAAAGACGGCTATGTTCCACAACAGCTATCCTATGGCATAACATCCTTGACTTTTATTTTTGCTTGAAAAATGTGATCAGGATATAGTTGCAACAATGAACAGTTATGGGCACTGTGTTACATCCCCCATAGAGTAAATGTACTACCTGTTCAAATACTAAATTAATGTGAAGAAAAATCTCAAACGTAAAACATTTTAAATTCTCCTCCTTAGATGTTAAAGGTGTCCTGTCTGTCTGATTCTCCTTGTGACCTTCCTGCTGCAGCCACAGTTCAAACTTACCTCCTTGCTAGATACCCCACGCATACTTTGTCATCAGCATTTGTTCCAACTCCTGGTATCAGTGGCTGCTGTGTCCCAATCCTGTTTTTATTCTTGCTGGAATTGAAATTACATTCTATCTTGTTCTCTGCAGTTTTCACTACAGGGGCTGCAAATTGCTTCTGGATTTACTTTTCTGCTAGTATGCCACTTTTGAACACATTTACTGACATTTGGGGAACTCTTCTTACATTTGTATATGGAAAATTGTCATTGTTTCACCACTGCATTGCTAAAACTACAGTGCCTATTAGCAGTTTTGGAAATCCTGAGGTGAAACACACTGGCGGCAGTCTTTAAACTTTTAAATTGTATTTTGTTGTCACTGTGTCGTGTCTCCAGAAATATGTTATTTACGTTAAAAAAACAATGATAGCAGTCTGGTATGATGCACTTGCACATTATAAACAGACATTTACCAGACTTCTGAGACTTTTTTAACAGCATAAGAAAAAAGTGTATACAGCAGTAGACTGATGTCTGTATGCAGACACAGAGTTCACAAGTGCACCCTCAATTACTTTGGTCAAGATTTCTGCAGAAAGGCAAAACTAAGGGTAGAGGGACAAACACTGTATGAATGAAATTCCTGATCCCTTCCTCAGACCAAGCTCTAAACATTGCCATCTGACCTCCCACTTTAGTGACCATGACCGGTGATGTAATCTACAACCAAACCCAAAGCATGGTGTCCATGTCCCATTTACGTTTTTCCTTCCCTAAGAAGTGGAAAAGGACTTTTTGGTGTTCCATGCACCCTTGCAGTTACTAATTACTTCGGCACAGCATAACTCCAGTGTTGGAAGATCTCCTTTAAAGACTTCTTATAAAGTAAGAGTAAAACTGAAGACAATGACAATGAAAGGTACGTCTCCCAAAACTGGAAAGTAGAACTGCAGCCATTATACACTGGGAAATCGTGTGCCCCAAGTACGGGAATCAAACTATGACACAAAGAAAGGCAAATTCAGCTGTCACCCGCTGCAGAGTCTTGTGTCTGTAAGGTAATGCTGAATAATCTTCTCAAAAGATAAACTATCAAATCCTTCTTGAAGCAATGCATTCACTCAGACTCCCTAGGTGTTCCTCCTCAGTGACTACAACTGATGAAAAAAAGTTATAATGAATACTGTTAACAGCAGCAACTACTTCCTAACAGTAGCTTCCAAGGTGGGTGAAACAGCACATACTCAATACTATCTGTCCAGATCATTAACTCACAAGAAACTAAAGTGGGAAACACTAATGAGCCTAAGTTTCCATACATGCAGCAGTTCAACCTGCACTTTAAAGGGAAAGGTCAGGAAAGCTCACTAATGAAAATATTAAAAGCAAGAGGGGCAAGTCCCCAAAAATACCTCACTCAATTACATCAAATACAAAACAATTACTAAGTTACAATGAACAAAGCTTGATCCGGTTCAAACAGATTCCCAACACAGACAGGAGCATTTTCCACAAAAATTATGTGAGGAACTTACCTTGCTCTCATCAACAATTTCAAATGTAACAGCAGAAAAAAGCTAAAAAAGAAAAGAAATAAAAATGACAAAAATATAGTGAAATGTCAAATACACAATTATTACAATATACTATCTTTGAGAGGATACCTTTTTTTTTTTTTTTTTTTAAAAGAGTACATCATTCTAAGCAATCAAAATTCAGTGACATTTACTGCAAGATCCCACATTTGGAGTGTTCACATCCCAGCAAACTGTCACATAAGCTGGCTACACAAGCCCACAGAACCTCTCAAGCACACTAGTTAACATTCATGCCATTAGTGAGCACCTCTGTGCAGAGCAAGAGACAATGAAGATGGAACACATTAATCAAGTTAAATACAAGAACAAAACTATCTAACGTAAAGAAATAAAATCTGTAAGAAAACATCACCATATACAAAAATTATGTACTTAATGTAATCATCTACATCTTCAGGATAATAGTGTAACCATTTCAAAAACTATTATGAATTAGAAAGTGCAGTTTTGTACCTACAATAAATGTAGATGTTAGAGTGCTAATACAGCTGCAGTCATAACAGATGGGTTTTCCTGCCGTCAGGCGGGTCCTCGGTCGGCCGAATTCCAAAGTCTAGGTCCGGCGTCGGTTGTCATCGCTTCTTCCCTGACATCAGTGCGACAGGGGTATAAAAGAACCAGCCGACGCCATTTTCTTCAGTTTTACTTGCCCCAGATGTCAGGTGCCCCCAGAAGGAAGGCAAAACATAAATTTATGTAATAAAGCAAATGCAATATAATCAAAAAACAGTAGTTGCAAGCAAATACACCATAAAAGAATACCCCAATGAGGTTGTATGAGGAGGTGTTAGCCATAAGGCCTGCCCCAAGAGGGGAAGGAGGGAGGGAAACCTGGACTGCAGCTGTATTAGCACTCGAACATCTACATTTATGGTAAGTACAAAACTGTACTATGTTCATCGTGCATACAGCTGCAGTCATAACAGATGGGTAGAATCTCAAAGCTAATAAAGGGGTGGTAGGCACTAAGTGGAACTAGGAGGAGCCAGGATGCCCTGCAAGACTGCAGTGGCAAAGCCCGCTCTAGTTTTGGAGTATAATGGTAGGTGATAGTGCTTGGAGAAAGTATGTACAGAACTCCAAGTGGCTGCTTCCAAAATATCTTTGGTAGGAACCCCCCTGAGGAAAGCTGCAGAGGTAGCTGTGGCCCTTGTGGAGTGAGATCTGATGCCTGTAGGTACAGTTTTACCATGAAAAGAGTAACAAAAGCATATGCAGTGGGCTATCCAGTTTGAGACTGTCTGTTTGGAAATAGGCTTCCCTTGAGCACCTGTAGCATAGGACACAAAGAGTTGCTCTGATTTTCTGAAAGGCTTTGTTCTGTCCAAATAATAATGGAGCTGTCTGTGAATGTCCAAGGAATGTAGTAGCCTCTCCCCTTTGTTTTGTGGATTAGGGTAAAAGGTAGGTAAAGTGGATAGCCTGATTCAAGGCTACCCTGGATACTACCTTTGGCATAAATGAAGGATTGGTTCGTAAGGAAACTCTGCCTGATGGAACATGATGACAGGCTGCACAGCCATGAGGGCTTGTAGTTCCGAAACCCTGCGTGCTGAGGTGATAGCTAGAAGGAAGGCTGTTTTCCATGACAAATATTGCAGATCTGTTGAAGCAGCTGGCTCAAAAGGAGGCAGGGTTAGTTTTTCTAGAATGAAATTGAGGTCCCAAGCAGGTACTGGTTGCTTCCTTGGGGGTTTTACATTCTTAGCCCCTCTGAGGAACTGTCTTAAGAGAGGGTGAGAGAATTAAGGAGGATCAGTGTTGTACTCTGCAGAAATGGCTGAGGCATGGATTTTGATGGAGAAGAATTAAAGTCCACTGCTTAGCAGCTCGGCTAGGTACTGTAGTATTTGAGGTAAATTCAGTATTCCAGGATTCTGACCCTTTTTCTGATTCCAGGCACAAAACCGTTTCCATTTTGCGGTGTAGGCTTTTCTAGTAGAAGGCCTTCTGGCCTCCAAAATGACATCCTGCACCTCCTTGGAGAGTAGGGTCTGCTGTGAGATTAAAGAATCCTCCATGCGGCTAGATTGAGTGTTTTCAGCTGACTGTGAAGAGTTATGAAGTTGTGCTGAGTCAGTAGAAGAGGCATTAGAGGCAGGATCCATGGTGGGGAATGCGTCAGGCTCCTCAGGAGTGGGTACCAGTGTTGTCTTGGCCAGTCTGGAGCAATGAGAATCATCTTTGGTCTGTCTGCTCTGGCTTTTAATAGAACTTTGGCCAGCAGTGGAAGAGGTGGAGAGGCATAAACCGTCATTGTTGTCCAACTGAAAGAGTGCGTCCACTTTCCAGGCCTGTGGATGAAAGGTCCTTGAGCAGAACTTTGTCAATTGGTAATTTCTGTGGGTGGCAAACAGATCTATGTCTGGCCTTCCCCACACTTGAATTATCATTGTAAAAACTTGAGGATCGTGTGGATCTGTCATATTTCTGCTCAGGTTGTCTGCCAGTGTGTTTTCCTTCCATGGCAGGAATTGTGCTTGAAGTTGGATTTGCAATTCCAGAGCCGTGTTCCAAAGGGACATGGCTAGTCTGCACAGGGGGTATGAATGAGTTCCTCTCTGTTTGTTTATGTACCACATCACTGTGGTGTTGTCTGTTCTTATCAATAGCTGGCCTGGATGCAGTAGGTCTTTGAAAGCCATAAATAGAAGTTATGTCCTTACCATAACGTTCCATGTGGAGTGTTCATCTCGCCTTTGTTCTTACCCATGGGTTCGGAGCCGATCCTCGGCTCCGTGCCGGCCGCTTGCAAGCTCTGCATCGAGAAGAAGCTCGAGACAATCTAATACCCACAATCCCCCTCTGCCTTTACCTCAGATCTAGTTTGCAAGCAAACCAGTCTCTAGAGAGAGCACATTCATGCTAACATCACATATGCACAGAACTAAGAGTCTATATATAACTATATATAAAAAGACACATAGACATATATATATATATGCCAACTATGTACACAACATCTGCAAAGCAGAAGCACAATGCTCCCAGCCAGGCATCAAAAGAACGTTCTTCTTAAGGGCGGGAGGGTGGGGATGCAAGAACAAAGGCGAGATGAACACTCCACATGGAACGTTATGGTAAGGACATAACTTCTATATGTGATAGTGTTCAATCTCGCCGTTTGTTCTTACACATGGGTAGCGTCCCTAGCTCCTTGTTCCTGAGGAACTCACGGAAGGACGTTCTTGAGCACAGTGGAACCAAAGGTTGCCCTGTCCCTAGAAGCCTTGTCTACCTTATAATGAGAAATGAATGTATGTGGCTTAGACCAAGTAGCAGCCGCACAAATAGCGTCTAGTGGTAGGCGGGCTGCATGAGCCAGAGATGTAGACACTGACCTTGTGGAATGTCCTTTGGGTTTGTGTAAGAGAGTTAGATTTGAGGAATCATAGACATAGATTATACAATCCGTTAACCACTTAGAAAGAGTTCTTTTGGTAACCGCTAGTCCTTTCCTGCTATCAGCAAAGGCCACAAAAAGTTGATCAGTTTTTCTGTGATCTTTTGTTCTATCCAAGTAAAATCTTACTTGTCTGTGAACATCTAATTTGTGCAACATATACTCCATTTTGTTGGAGTGATTTTTGAAGAAGGTGGGTAATTCAATGGACTGATTAATATTGTTAATAGAACACACTTTAGGGAGGAAGGATGAATTTGTTCGAAGAGAAACTCTGTCAGAGTGAAAGATCAAATAAGGGTGCTTGATTGAGAGAGCCTGAATTTCAGATACTCGCCTAGCGGAAGTAATGGCTACCAAAAAGAGAGTCTTCCAGGACAAAAATTTTAATGGGCAAGAGGAGGCTGGTTCAAAGGGGGGCAACATTAATTTAGATAACAACAAGTTTAGACTCCAAGGTGACGAGGAGATCTGACTGGTGGTCTAATATGAAAACCCCTTTTAAAAGGCTTTACAAAGTCTGTGGGCCATAACAGGAGCCCCACATTCTTCCACATGGAAATTTGAAATGGCAGCCAATTGAACTCTTAGTGTAGCAGGAGAAGCACCCTGATGGAATAAGTCTGTTAAAAACTCTAATATTTTATTCAAAGGAGCTATAAAAGGATCCACTTGCTGTGTATTCGCCCAGCATACAAATCGCTTCCATTTACTAGAATATGTTTTAGTAGTGGAAGCTTTATGAGAAGCCACCAATATATTCCGAACTGCTGGCGAAAAAGATCAGACCTGGCTAAGTTGGAAATTGGAGCAACCAAGCTGCTAGATGGAGGGACCGGAGCGCGGGATGGGGAGCCCCTGACGAGTGAGTCAATAGATCTGGCTCTGGGTCCAGAATCCAGGGTCCCCGAATGCAGTGTGTCTTCAGGAAGGGAAACCAAATTTGACGAGGCCAGAATGGGGCAATGATTATTGTCCTGTGTAGGTTTCTGGCTTTCTGGAGAAACTTTGATATCAGGGGGAATGGAGGAAATGCGTACAGGAGTCCCGGGGGCCAATCGTGAATCAGTGCGTCCCTGGGGACTTCCCCTGGAGGGGGTAATAGGGCAAAGTAGCTCCTGCATTTGGCGTTCATTGGAGACGCAAACAGATCGCAGGAAGGCTGGCCCCACGCAAAAATCCTTTTCGCCACTGACTGTTTTAGGGACCACTCGTGCGGTAACAGAATTGCTCTGCTCAGCCTGTCGGCTATGACGTTGGATGACCCCGGGATGTGCGTTGCTATTAGAAAGCGACCCGTGGACTCCCCCACTGCCAGATTCTCATAGCCTCTCTGCATAGCTGATAGACTTGGTTCCCCCTTGCTTGTTTATGTACCAGACTACTGACATGTTGTCCGTCTGAACTGCAATAGTTCCCAGAGGAAGAAGGGGAGCAAAGTGTTGCAATGCTAGAAACACTGCCCTCAACTCTAGAACATTGATGTGCAGATTGTACTCCAAATTGGTCCATTCGCCTTGGACTGTCTGTCCCTGAAAGATGCCCCCCCACCCTATCAGGGAAGCGTCCGTGGTCACCGTAACTGTAGGCGTGGGTAGCACAAATGGTCTCCCCTTGGAAAGGTTGCACGTTTGAAGCCACCAGTTTAGATGTGATTTGCATGTGTTCGTTATAAGAATCTCGTGTGTCAGAGGTAGTTGTTGGAACGACCATTGTGCAAACAGTAGCCATTGTAGGACTCTCATGTGCAGTCTTCCCAAGGGTATTGCAATAAGTGAAGCTGACATGAGTCCCAAAACCTTCAGTACCAGTTTTGCTGGGGATTTCCTGGACAAAAGTAGAAGACGTATGTGAGTCTGAAGTGATAGTATCCTTTCTGGGGGAAGCCTTAGAATTAACTGACGTGTGTTTAATTCTGCTCCTATGAACAAGATACTTTGTGATGGCTGAAGCAAGGATTTTCCGAAGTTTACGGAAATTCCTAGGTGAACACACAGTTGAAGAGTAAAGTCTCTGGCCTGTAATAATTGATGCTGGGTGGTGGCAGAAAGGAGCCAGTCGTCCAGATACGGAAACACCTGGAATCCTTGGCGTCTCAAGTGAGACGCTACCACTGCCATGCATTTGGTGAAGACCCTGGGGGCTGAGGTCAGACCAAAGGGCAGGGCTCGAAATTGAAAGTGACTGGCCCCCAGCCGGAAGCGCAAATGATCTCTGGATGCCCTGGCCATTTTGATGTGGTAGTATGCATCTTCTAGATCTATTGAGCACATCCAGTCGTCCTTCTGTAAGAATGGAAGGATCGATTGAAGCGTGACCATTCGGAACTTTTCTTTCCTGACGAAGGTATTGAGGTAGCTTAGGTCCAGGATGGGCCTCCAGTCCCCTGTTTTCTTTGGAACTAAAAAGAACCTTGAGTAAGTCCCGAATCCTTGCTGGTCCGCTGGGACTGGTTGGATGACTCTTTTTTCTAGCAGCTTTGAAATTTCTATAGCTGCTGGCTCGCAGATGGGGCGGTACATCTGGGAGTCTTTTCTTTGGGATGGGATGGGATAGAAAGGGTATGTTGTAACCTCTGGTAACCACGCTTTTTACCCACTTGTCTGTAGTTATATTTTGCCAGGCCTGAGGGTATAAAGCTAGCGACCCCGACTGCCTCCAGAGCAGGACAGTCGGGCCTCCTCTCAGGAGTGCTGGAAAGGTTTACCAGGGAATGTATCCCTGTCACCTTGATGTTGGACCCCTCTGCCGCCAGGGCGGCATCTTCCACCTCTGCCCCTCCTCTGCCTCTAGAGGGGCATCTCCTGTGTGCCTGGGAAAGATTCTTGGGGTTTTCGAAACCACATTTTTCCACCACGTTGCCCTTTGGGGTACGGTCTGGTTGGGGTGGAAAAACGTACTCAGACAGCAGACAGAGTCTTTCCCTCCTGTTCACACCGGGTAAGGGTCTCCTTTACTTTGGGGCCAAAGAGAGTGGCACCGTCAAATGGGGCGTTAGTAAAGGAAGACTTGAAGGCTTCCGCAAAGGAACATAAGCGCATCCAGGATTGTCTGCGAAGAGCAATCGCTGAAGCTGCTGCCCTACTCGAACCTTCGCCGCGAGGAAATCAGCCTCATGGACGAGTTCACAATGGATGTAAGGGTATTAAGTTGCGCTGTCACTTTCTCTGAGACAGCAGCATCTGTAGTACCCTGGAGGGTATCTCCCAACTCTTTGACTAGATCCTCTGTAGACGTGTAAAATGGGTCAAATAGTTCAGGGATCGCATGGAAAAAGCCGCTGAACTAAAAATGCGCTTCCCGTACCTATCCATCGTCCTAGAATCTTTATTAGGGGGATGGACAGATGAGGAAGACTCCGACATCTCCTTTTTCGTGGCCACTGCCACCACCATAGCGTCCACTGGAACTCCTTTTGTTAAGTAGGTCTTGTCCTGAGGTGCCGTGATGTATTTATTGGGTTTCCTTGGGACTGGTTCCACTGTGTCAGGAGCCTCCCACGCCCTTCGAGCAATTAGTTCCATTAATTCGAAGGGTGGAGTGACCCAGGAGGAAGAAGGGTGAGCACTAAATGCCTTCAGCAAAACTGACTCATCCTCAGAAGGGGGAAGGGACTGCCAGTCACCTCTCTGTTTCAGGATCTCCAATATGTCCGAAAAAGAGACACCTTCTGAAGGTGACTTAGGGGACCCTTCTGACTCATCTAAGTCAGTATCAGATGTCAAGGATTCTTGTGGAGAATCCAAGTGTCTCCTCTTACACAATCTTTTCCTAGGGACTTCTTCGTGGGGAGCATCCGAAGAAGCCTCCGAGGAAGAGGGGGCACCCTCCAGGGGTGGCTGAGACACTGGTGCCCGACGCTTGGATGTGGCCGTGGGTGCAGAGGAGGATAACGGCCCTTTATGGGGAGGAGAGGTTGCTTCCACTGATGTGGTTGTCTGGGTAGACAACACCTTCCTCATTAGGTCGAACGCCCCCGGGTCCCGCATCGAAGAATCCCACGGTTCCGAAGAAATGGGAAGAATCCCCGAAACAGGCACCGAAGTCATCGACCCCGAGGACGGAGCCGAATCGATCCGCGCCGAGGCCCCGAGGGGAAGAGTCGGAACCGAACGCCGGTCCGACTCTCGGCCCCAGAACCAAGGACAGATCGTCGGCTCCGAAACTCCGGTATCGGGTCCGACGGAGTCGAGGTGAGAGGAACAGACCGAGAAAAAGACGGTTCTGGACCCGAGGGCTCCACAATCAGAAGATCAACCTCTTCCGGCTCCAAAGACTGAACAGGTCTCGGAGGAGGAATGGATGGAGACACTGGGAGGCCTTCAAGTTTCGACACCAACTGGGTGGAAACCGAAATAAGTTTGGACAGGGCCGAATGCTCCAGTAACTTCTGCACCACACGATCCACATCGATATCGGAGAGTTTGGAAGAAGAACGGGTCAAAGGAACCGAAGACTGAGCCGACCTCAATAAGGTGGAAGGAGGGAGCTCCATCACCGGTTCCAAGACTCGAGGCTCAGGAACCGATACCAGTTGAACACTCGGCCCCGAAATCTGTGGAACCGGTGATCTAACTTTTGCTGAAGAGCTCGGAGCCGATGACTTGGGCTCCGACGTCTTCGATTCCTTAGAGGATTTCGATGCCTGGTCAGAAGCATCCAGAGCCTCCTGAAAAGAAGGTTTTAATAAACCTCTGTCCATGAGCTTCCTGCGCCTATCTGTCATGACCCTCCCACTAAAAGAGTGACAGATAGAACAGTCCTCTTGCAAGTGGAGAGGGCCAAGGCAGTAGACGCAGGAACTATGGTTGTCAGTCACTGACATTTTCTGGCCACACTGACAACGCTTAAATCCTGATTTTACCTTATCAGACATTATACAAGAAAAAGACAAGTCCAGTATTATAGTCAAATCCGAAAAATTAGTGTCAAATCCGATTTAAATGTCGAATCTGGTTTAAATCTAAAAAGGGTTGGTAGGCCCCGAAAAACTCTAACCGATTAATAAGATTAACGGTACCGAGAATTTAACCCACTCAACACACAAACACTCAGTATATCAAGTTATCCTTATCAAAGAACAAAAATATCCAATAAAATATAACAAAATAAGTTATATCTTAACTTTAGACGCTCGAGCTAGCTCCCAGCGATGCGAACGCAGCAGCGGCAAACTAGATCTGGGGTAAAGGCAGAGGGGGATTGTGGGTATTAGATTGTCTCGAGCTTCTTCTCGATGCAGAGCTTGCAAGCGGCCGGCACGGAGCCGAGGATCGGCTCCGAACCCATGTGTAAGAACAAACGGCGAGATTGATCACTATCACATTAGCATTTATTACTGCTAGCATTTCCTTTTGATTGATGTGTAGGTGCTTTTCTTTTTGTGACCATTTGCCCTGAATGCACCGATCTGTCATGTGCGCCCCCCAGGCATAGTCAGAGGCGTCTGTTGTGATGGCTTGATTTGCTTGAGGCTTGCAGAATGGGAGACCTATGTTTCTTTGGCATGCTTGAGCCCACCACAGAAATTCCTTTTGAAGACATGGAATCAGTGGTATGATTGTTTCCAAACTGTGGCTGTGTTGAGACCGTAAGATTTTAGGTACCATTGAAGTTTCCTCATATGCAGCTTTGCACATGGGATTAGCAGGATGCAAGATGCCATGAATCCCAGAGCCTGCAGGATTTTCCTTGCAGTCAGCCTGGTGAAGGTTGCCAGTTTTCTGAAGTATTGAGTTAACTGCCCTTGTTTCTCTGGCGTGAGGTAGGCCATCTGGGTGTTTGTATCCAAGCTGGCACCCAGGAAAATTATTGTTTGAGGGTATCAGTTTTGATTTCTTTTTGTTGACTGTGTATCCCAGAGATTTCAACAACATTATTACAAACGCCAGGTGTTTCAGAAGAGTGTGTTTGCTGTCTGCTTGGATCAGGCAGTCGTCCAGATATGGGTATATTTGTATCCCTTGAAGTCTGCAGAAGGCAATTACTGATGCCAGGCATTTCGTGAACACTCTGGGCACAGTAGACAAGCCAAAGGGCAATGCAGAGAATTGATAATGGGATGAACCTGCAAGAAATCTGAGGTATCTTCTGCAATCTTGTCTGATTAGGACATGCAGGTATGCCTCCTTGAGGTCCCATGTTACCAGCCAAGACTCCTTGCCCAGCATGGGAAGAAGCTGCTGTAATGTGAGCATCTTGAACTTTGGTACGAGTAAATATGTGTTTAGGATGGATAGGTCCAAAATAGGTCTCCAATCTTTGCCCTTCCTTGGTACCAGGAATAGTCTGGAATAAAAACCTTGACCCTGTTCTTGTGCAGGTACCTCTTGAATAGCTTTCATGTCCATGAGATCTGAAATTTGTTTTTGTGCCTCTGCCCTTTGATTGTGTGGCAGGTTTGGCATGCCTCATTTTTGGAAGGGTGTGAAAGTGGAATCTGTAGCCTCTGTCTATAATGTCCAGGATCCATTTGTCTTTTGTGACAATATGCCATTTTTTCGAAAATAATGCCAGTTTTCTGCCTAAAAGTGCTGCCATTTGAGCCTTGCTTGGCATGCAAAGGGGAAAGTCATTGGGTCTGCTTTCTGAATGGCTGTGAACTAACCTCACCCCCTCTTGGCGTAGGTGTTTGCCATTGTCTGCCTCTAAATGATCCTTGAGATTGCCCTCTACCTCTCGGGTGCCTGTATCTACCTCTTTGAGGTCTGTCCGTGGCTGGAAAGGACCAATTTTTTGAAGGCCAATTTCTACTGAAACGTGGCGGTTGTACCTGTAGGAAATCTTTCACGGTTTGCATTGATTTTGCCTCTTCCTCCATTTTCTTTAATACCTCCTCAGCTTTAACACCAAACAATACATCTTTTTGAAGAGGTGCATCTAGTAATTTAGCTTTGGCATGATCTGGTAAGGTTTGCTCTTTGAGCCAAGCATGTCTACGTATGACTGATCCTGTAACAGCAGCTCTACAAGAGGCCTCTAAAACATCAAAACCACATTGCAAGGTATGTTTACCCACTTGCTCTGCACTATGCAATAAATCCTGCAACTCCTTCAAGTCTGGTTGTTTAGGTTTTGACATTTTGCTTTTCAACTGAGAACAAAAACTGTTGATACTTTAACATATGGAACTGACAGTTTAATGCCCTCATGGTTAAAGTGGCCGAGGTGTAAACCTTTTTCCCCTACCTTTCTAAAGCTCTGGAATCTCTCTCTGAAGGTAATGGATTTTTGGCAGCGGAGGCCTTAATTCCCTTGGGACCCTGTGAAATAGTTTCTGGGTCAGCCGCATGGCTTTTGTATAGGAATTGGTGTGAATCAGGAACCCGGTAATACCTGTCAGGCTTGACTGGAGCTGGAGGTAAAGAATCTGAGTTAAAGCTGGCCTCTGAATACACATCATCTAGTATGTCTAAGACAGGAGGTATAGCCAGAGGCCTGTGCTGAGGGAGCAAGAGGAAATCCCTGAGCCTTTTCTTGGAGTCTGAGTACTCTTGGCCTTCCCAGTGGAAGTGTTCCCTCAAGGTATGCAAGGTTTCCCTAAAAGAGTAATCCTCGGGGGGGGGGGGGACAGAGGGAATGGACTCCTCTGCATCAGAATCTTCGAAAGGGGAGTAAGACTGTTCCTGGTCCTCAGAATGTTCTGAAGTAATGGAGGCCTGGTCCGAGGAAGGGCATTCTTCCTCCACTCTGGGCCTTTTGTCAGAGGGGGGTTGAGAACCCCTGATAAGAGTAATCAAATCCTCAGCCATTTTGAGCATCTGCTTTTTAGGCATGGGGCCTTGAGAGGGGCCCTGTGGAGCTTGTCATTTGGAATGCATGGCTGCTTTAGATTTAGTGTAAGCCTTAATGGAAAAAGAAGGCGGCCTGAAGACACCTTGAGAGGTGGCAGGCCTGTATGAACTCTGAGTTTCCCCGCCAAGAGTGGCTTCGTTATCTGTAGTCGGGGTGTGGGCTGAAGAGCCTGTGACCTCGGGCACAGAAGACACCGCTAATTAAGTGTCATCGGTAGTCAGGGGCTGCGTAGGCGCCTCGCTGAGAACCGGAGTACATGTAGTCGGCTTTAGCGTGGTGTCGGTAGAAGTCGCAGACCTCGTATGTCGGTCCTTATCTTTACGTCGTTTACTCAAAATTGGAGTCTGCGTATCCGACATGTTGTAATTAAACTTTTTGCCAAAATAGTGTTGGGCGAACTCCGCCCAATGCTTAATAGTGCGTCTGTTGAATGTAGCACAAAAACGACAGGCCGAGACGTCGTGGTCTGGGCCTAAGCAAGGTATACAGAGGGAATGGAAATACTTATGCGGCATTTGCTTCCCACATGAAATGCAATTATTAAATTTGGCTGACATCGGTCTGAGGCAAGAAAAGTTTCCCCAACAGGGTACTTAGCTTTCAAGAAGTCTTCGGTTGAAAAATATTCGTAATCTCAGGAGCTGGCCGACCGGCACTTGCAAACTGCTTTGGGCACCGCGCGGCAAGAAAGACTGAAGAAAATGGCGTCGGCTGGTTCTTTTATACCCCTGTCGCACTGACGTCAGGAAAGAAGCGACGACAACTGACACCGGACCTAGACTTTGGAATTCGGCCGACCGAGGACCCACCTGACGGCAGGAAAACCCATCTGTTATGACTGCAGCTGTATGCACGATGAAAATATCAAAGGTATTACTTTGTAGGGTACACATTTTTCCACACTATCTCCATCCCTGTACACACAAAGCTCTGTGCTCCTCCCTCAATATACCCATTATAAACCTAAAAAGCTTGTTTATGCTTTTGCTGGCTTTATATTTTTACTGTTTTCTCTTTTAGATGTACACCCAGGGCCAAGTCTGGAAAATGGTACACAAAAACTGGCAGTCTACCATTTGATAGCTGCATAAATAAAATGAATCACACTAAGACATTTAAATATAACAATGCTCCCTTCCAAACCATGTCTGCCTAAGGCCGAAAACAACTGTGAGCACACTGAAAAGATGATGGACCACAATTACACAAATAATGCAGTAGTAATCACTACAAATAGGAACAAGTCACATGTTCTGCTTATGTAAGGGTGAAGTACAACTGTATCCTAGACAAAAAGGGGATGCTGGCTGGTGCCATCTTAATTTTTTTTTTGTCAGCATAAACTTCACGGAGGCCATACCTCGAGTATGGATGAGATGACTGAATATATCCCTGGACACCAACTGTATTTACTGTTGGATGAAAAAGCTTAAGCCAAAACCAATCCTGTACAAGGACAGATGCGTTTCTGATCTACTCAATATTTGCCCTCAGGTTCCAAGATGGATGAAAAAACAAATAATTTGAGTTACCCTCGTGATGTCCTAAAATGAAGTGCTAGGCCTTAGTGAGAAGGAAAGAAAATTTTCCTACAGAGAAAGTGGTTAATAGATGCTAATCTTCTGGAGTATGTGAAAGATAAAAGGCCTTTGACTTTCTTGGCTAAAATTGCTGGAGTTGAGTAATATGTCAGAAGTCTGCAAATTTTAGGTCCCACGTTAGTACAGGGATACTTTCTGCTGGAGCCAAATAATATCCTTCAGGAACTGTTTCACAGAATGATGATGAGATAAGGTGGTATCTGCATCTTAAAAAGCATCCCTTTAAATCTCTACCTGCTCAAGGGAAGTGAGCAGAAGCATGTTCATAACTGCTTGATACGGCAGGAAGAGTTCCTCCATTAAACATGACTATGGAAACCAGACTTCTACAAGGAAGGCTTTATATCCTGAACACCGTCTCTTCAAAGGAGTGTTTTCTGAGATGTCGAAAAGAAGCATCTCAAACTCCTGATGTCAAACTACCCATGTTCCTCCTGTTTACCACTCCTAAGCTTCAACGGAATGACAAAGATGAAAACTAGATTCTCAAGACAAAGCTCAGACTGTAGCTGGAGGTTCATCATTCTAAAAATGGTACATACAGTGTAGTTTCGTCTTGGTTCTCAGCTCATATGCTAGCAGCTACCTCTTGCACACTTCCAAACAAATCACACTGAGGCTAGCAAAAATGTTAGACATTACCATCGAATGAAAAACAGACTCAGTGGCTGAAGCACACACAGGCCTATGGGACACCTTTAAAGCATTTTAAAAGGTTCGAGAGATAGCCTAACCTATACCAGAAGCGGAGAACCAGACACCCTAGCTGAATTGGGGTCCTGGTGTGTGGCAAAACAATAGTGAGAGACTCTTCTACATTAGTAGGTACGACTTCCTTGCACTTGGCTTCCCAGCTTTCCTTATTATATGAAGCATATGCACTGACAATGTGCCTGGATGGAAAGAGTTAAATCACCCATGCTTTCAGCTTTAGAGTTCTTAGGCTGGAGTGCAGCAAACATTCCCTTCTTGACAAGAGGTCCACCAACAAATGTAAAAGTACTGGCAGTGCTGCCTGTGCCAAAAGGGACTAAAGCATTTTAGGCCTCTCTTACTTTATCTTTACCAATACCCTGGACTTCAGGAATACTACATGGTTAAGCAAAGAAACAGACCTGCTTATGGAATGGAGAAAGCATCCAATTTTCAGGCTCCAAGACATGATCTGCTGCAAAACTTGAGTAGTGTGTTTTCTGAAGCAGCACAGATTCATAACCCAGTGGCTCCCTTCACTCTGGAATAAAATCCCAGTCCAGGTTAGGCAGAGTCCCTCATTGACTCTCTTCAAGAGGAATCTTGATGAGTGGATGGGAGAGCGTAGGTTTACCCCGGGTATCACTTCTGTGTCACTGTTAGAGGCACAGTATACTTACCTCGAAAAAGGGCATAGCAAAATTCATTTAAAATGGGTGGCGAAAGCCAAACACACTCTGGCTAGGCTTATAAATGCCCTAGGGCAGATAGCCTAGTATGAACCTATGAACAACCAAACTATGGGACAGATCCAATACATACCTGTTTAGCATCAATTTTTAAGAGTTTGACTAGGACTTGCTTAGACAGCTAAAACAATTTGTCTGGAATGGAACACAAAACACCATTAGACACATTCCAGACTTTCAGTCTACTTCAAGCTTGCACGGTTACGTCTTCTATGTATGCAGCTGTGTGTGTCCCTCCTTTGCTGACCGATCACTTCACTGTGGTGTTGTCTAGGAGGATATGCAGGATGCCCCTTTTCTAAAGCTATCTTAATGTTACCAATAAAGCTATTAATTTTTATTTTAAACTTCCAACACACTTGTCTGATGGCTCCAATGCCTTAAGCTAATCAGTCCATTACTTTCATCGAGGATGAGAACCATGCATCCCTAGGCTAAGTGACCATACTATGACCCATTCATTCCTGCCCAGGGTGCTCCATCCACTTATTCTTTCTACCTACAGCTAGAGTCAGATCAAGGAGCGGACCAGCTTCCAGGTCCAATGGGGCAAACCTATCCCTCCTGCAGTGGAGTAATCTCCTTTACATTTGTGCTTTTTCCCCTGTACTGCCCTCAGCCAGACAGGTCTTCAAAATCACTCTCCTTGTGGCTGCTACCCTATATGTTGTATACAGTGCTTCACAGCCACACCTGCTCAAGTGCTCAGACACCTGGCTAAGATGCTGCATAAGTCAAAAATATCCTGCTTCAGGTCCCTCTTGCTGCTCCTCTCAGTCTCAGCCCTTCTGCCTGTCAAGCTGGGATTCCTAAAACCCTTAAGTATCATGAAGTCCATGGTGCCACATGTGTAAGCCTTCTCACCAAAGCAGTCAAGAATCCAACTCTCCGTCACTGGGAATGGTGCAGCCACGCCAGGGTTAGGATACAGCTGAACATGGCCCTTTACTAGAACCCAAGGATATCAGTGCATTGACTGGCCAAAGGATTCCTGTAAAGTAATGGGGGAAATCCCAGACCCTATAAAACTGGTGAGGTTACCTTGCAACAGGGGAGGAAAGTCCAACACTAGTGATACACTGATGAATGTCATCTTCCACGACATCTATGACTTGAGAAACAGCAACTGGGTTTGCCTCTTGCAAGATTATTAATACAATACATTATGTGGGCCACAGAGTTCCCTGACACCCAAGAAATGTTCCTTCATCGTATGAATAAAACCTTCAAAAAGTACAGTTGTGTACCTACCACAAATGTAGATGTTAGAGTGTATTCACTGTTGCAGTCAATACAATTGGGTTATCCTGCTGGCAGGCTACCCGCAGTCGGCCTGAATTCCAAAGTCCTGGTCAGGTGTCGGTTGCTGTCGCCTCCTCCGTGACGTCAATGAGCCAGGGGTATAAAAGATGCAGCAGACGCCATTTTCTTCAGTTTTTCTTGCTCCAGATGTCAGGTGCCCCCTAAAATGGTAGGCTAAATTATGCCAATAAGCATGCATATACCAAAAATCAACTTTTCCTTCATCTACAAGCAAATACACTACACCACATAGGTTGTATAGAATAGAGAAGTACAGATAAGTCCCAGCAAAGGAAAGGGGGATGGTGGGTGGGTAACCTGGTCTCCAACAGTGAATACACTCGAACATCTACATTTATGGTAGGTACACAACTGTACTATGTTCATCCTGTTTCACTGGTGCAGTCATTACAATTGGGTTAAATCCCAAAGCTAAGGTTGGGAGGCTGGTGCTAAATAGGCTCAGGAGAGGCTATGAGGCCCTGCAGAACTGCACTGGCAAAGCCTGCCCTGGATTTAGAGTAGAGAGGTAAGTGATAGTGCTTTGTAAAGGTGTGCACTGAACTCCAAGTTGCAGCCTCTAAGATGTCTTTATGTTGGTACTCCTCTGAGGAAGGCTGCTGAAGTGGCTGCTGCTCTGGATGAATGTGGCCTAATGCCCTTAGGCACTAATTGCCATGCTGTGAATAACAAAAATGAATACAGTGGCCTATCCACTTTGAAATAGTCTACTTTGAGATAGGCTTTCCTTGTGATCCTGCAGCATATGCTACTAAAAGTTGTTCAGTTTTTCTGAAAGCTTTGGTTCTGTCCAAGTAGAAGCGTAGCTGTCTGTGAATGTCCAAAGAATGTAGAAGTCTCTCACCCTTATTCTGTGGGTTTGGATAAAAGGTAGGCAAATTAATTGTTTGGTTAAGGGCCACACTGGACAATATCTTAGGCATAAATGTAGGGTTTTTGTCCTCAGAGAAAAGTACAGTTTTGTACCTACCATAAATGTAGATGTTCGAGTGTACACCCTGCTGCAGTCATCACACCTGGGGTTGTCCTGCCGTCAGGCGGTCCCGCAGTCGGCCGGAATTCCAAAGTCTTGGTCCGGTGTCGGTTGCTGTCGCTTCTTCCCTGACATCAGTGCGCCAGGAGTATATATAATGCATCTGACGCCATTTTCTTCAGTTTTTCTTGCCCCAGATGTCAGGTGTTCCCAAAAAGGTGGTCAGTAATTAGTACCAAATTGAGTACATTTTGCACACACACAAAATCCCTCCAGCTATAAGCAAATACATCAGGAAGGTATTGTAGAGATTTAGCCAGTTAGATCAGAGGGGATGGAGGGAGGGTAACCTGGACTGCAGTAGGGTGTACACTAGAACATCTACATTTATTTATGGTAGGTACAAAACTGTACTATGTTCATCGTGTTACCCTGCTGCAGTCATCACACTTGGGTAGAATCCCAAAGCTAAGGATGGGTGGAGGAGTCATAGAGGGTTAGAGGAGGCTAGAAGGTCCTGCAGAACTGCAGTGGCGAAGCCCGCCCTAGTCTTAGAGTAAAGTGGTAAGTGATAGTGCTTGGTAAAGGTGTGTACTGAACTCCAAGTTGCAGCTTCCAAAATCTCCTTGGTTGGAACCCCCCCTGAGGAAGGCTGTAGATGTAGCTGTTGCCCTGGCAGAGTGGGGCCTAATGGTAGCAGGAACTGGTTTTCCATGATGGGTATAGCAAAAACGGATGCAATGCCCTATCCATTTGGAAATGGTTTGTTTTGATATAGCCTTCCCTTGTGAAGCTGTAGCATAGGATACAAAGAGCTGGTCAGATTTTCTGAAAACCTTAGTTTTATCCAAGTAGTAACGAAGTTGCCTGTGAATGTCCAAGGAATGCAGGAGTCTTTCTCCTTTGTTCTGTGGATTTGGGAAGAAGGTGGGTAAGTGGATGGTTTGATTTAAAGCCACACTGGAAACCACCTTAGGCATGAAGGAAGAATTAGTTCGTAGAGAAACTCTGTCTTGATGGAAAATGAGGAAAGGTTCCACTGTCATTAGTGCCTGCAGCTCTGAGACTCTTCTAGCTGAAGTTATTGCTAGCAGCAGGGCAGTCTTCCATGATAGGAACTGTAGATCTGTAGAGAAAGCTGGTTCAAAGGGAGGTACTGTAAGTTTTTCCAGAACTAAATTGAGGTCCCATGATGGTGTAGGTGCTCTCCTGGGGGGCCTAATGTTTTTTGCCCCTCTGAGGAACTGCCTTAGAAGTGGATGCGAAAATAAGGGTGGATCCGTGTTGTAGTGGGCTGAAATAGCTGATGCATGGATTTTAATGGAAGGAAAAGAAAGTCCTTTGTGCAACATCTCAGTTAAATACTGTAGAATGTGAGGCATGTGAGGCTGAATTGCGTTTTGGCCTTTAGCTTGGTTCCAGGCACAAAACCTTTTCCATTTGTCCGAATAAGCCTTCCTGGTGCTTGGCCTCCTAGCTTCCAGAATAACATCCATAACTGCCTGGGAAAGAGGAGCTGGCTGGATGCTTAGGTGATATGCCATGCAGCCAGATTTAAGGTTTTGAGCTGGCTGTGAAGAATCTGATTGTTTTGTTGTGTGAGCAAATGGGTAATTTGTGGTAAAATCCAAGGTGGGCCCTGGGCCATATTCCTTAATAGTGGGTACCATTGCTGCCGTGGCCAGTCTGGGGCTATGAGTATCAGTCGTGGTCTCTCCTTTCTGACTTTCAGAAGCACCTTTGTGAGGAGAGGCAATGGAGGGAAGGCATATACGGTCATGTTTTTCCAACTGAATGAGAGTGCGTCCACTTTCCAAGCTTGATGGTGAAGTGTCCTTGTACAAAATTTTGTTAGTTGATAGTTTTGAGGACTGGCAAACAGGTCTATGTCTGGAAGGCCCCATTTTTGAGTTATAATTGCAAATACTTGTGGATCCAGTTTCCACTCATGGGGATCCAAGATGTTTCTGCTGAGGTCGCCTGCCAATGTGTTCTTCTTTCCTGGCAGGAATTGAGCTTGTAACTGAACTTGGTAAACCAGAGCTGTGTTCCACAAGGTCATTGCTTGCCTGCATAGAGGGTAGGAGTGTGTACCCCCTTGTTTGTTTATGTACCACATTACTGTGGTGTTGTCCGCCTTTATTGTAAGTTGTCCTGGATGTAATAGATTCTTTAAGGCTGTCAGAGCATTCTGTATAGCTAGCATCTCTTTTTGATTGATGCAGATTCCTTTGATCTGCAGTCCATACGCCTTGAACGCACTGTCCTGCCATGTGTGCCCCCCAGGCGTAGTCTGATGCATCTGTTGTCATAGTTTGCCTGGCTAGGGGCAAGGTGAAAGGCTGACCCTTGTTGAGGTGACATGCCTGTGACCACCATAGAAACTCCTGTTGTAGGCAGGGAATGAGAGATATTGTGTCCAAGCTGTGGCTGTTTTGAGACCATACGCTTTTTAGGTACCACTGTAATTTCCTCATATGCAGCTTAGCAAATGGTATCAGTAGTATGCAAGATGCCATGAAGCCCAAGGCCTGCAGAATTTTTCTTGCAGTTAGTTGGGTCTTTGTTGCCATTGTTTTGAAATATTGAGTCAGTTATAGTTTGTCTGGCGTCAGATAAGCCTTTTGGGCCGTTGTATTCAAGCTGGCACCCAGGAATGTCATGTTTTGTGAGGGTACTAGTTTTGATTTCTTTTCGTTTACAGTGTATCCCATGCAACTTAGAAGATGTTTTACAAAAGCCAGACGTTGTAAGAGGATGTCCTTGCTGTCTGCTTGGATGAGGCAGTCGTCCAGGTATGGGTATATTTGAATTCCTCTTTGTCTGCAGTATGCAATTACTGGTGCCAGGCACTTTGTGAAGACTCTGGGTGCAGTAGATAAGCCAAAGGGCAGTGCAGAGAATTGGTAATGGGTTGAACCTGCAAAGAAACGGAGGTATCTTCTACAACTTTGTCTGACAGGGGCATGCAGGTATGCCTCCTTGAGGTCCAACGTTACTAGCCATTCTTCCTTGCCCAACATGGGAAGAAGCTGCTGTAGTGTTAGCATCTTGAATTTGGGTACTTGTAAGAAGGTGTTTAGAATTGAAAGGTCCAGAATTGGTCTCCAGGCATTGTTCTTTCTGGGAACTAGTAAGAGTCTTGAGTAAAATCCTTGGCCTTGCTCTCGAGTAGGTACCAGTTGAATGGCTCTCATGTCCATGACAGCTGTAATTTATTTTTGTGCCTCTGCCCATTGATTTTGTGGCAGGTTTGGCATTCCTCTTTTCATTGGCAAGGTGTGAAAATGGAATCTGTATCCTCGTGAAATTATGTCTAGGACCCATTTGTCCTTTGTGACAATGTGCCAGTTGTCTGAAAAAAGTGCGAGTTTTCCTCCCAAGGGGGCTGCCAAGAGAGTGTTGCTTGGCCAGATGAAGTGCAAGTCATTGAGTTTGCCTTCTGGTAGTATGGGACCTGTCTTCTCCTCCCTTCTGTGTTGCAGTGCCCCATTGGCGAGGTTTGTACTGGGCTTGTGGTTGTCCTCTGCCTCTTGGACGTCTGTATTTACCCCTTTGTGGTCTGTCAGTAGCTGGAATGGACCAATTTTTTGTTGGCCAATTTCTGCTGAAGCGAGGGGGCTGTACCTGTAGGAAATCTTTGACATGGATTTTGCCTTATCCTCCATTTTCTTTAAGACTTCTTCTGCTTTAACTCCAAAAAGAACATCCTGCTGTAAGGGTGCATTCTAGAAGCTTTGCTTTAACATGGTCAGGCAGAGGTTTATTCCTTTAACCAAGCATGCCTACGTATAACAGACCCAGTGACTGCTGCTCTGCAGGAAGCCTCCAAAGAGTCAAACCCACATTGTAAAGTATGTTTGCCCACCTGTTCAGCTGCATGCAACAGATCCTGCATTTCTTTCAATTCAGACTGTTGAGGGAGTGTGCTCATTCTTTGTTTTAACTGAGAGATAAGAAATTGCTGATACTTTAGCATGTGAAATTGGCAATTTAGTGCCCTCATAGCTAGAGTGGCTGAGGTGTAAACCTTTTTCCCCCACCTGTCTAGTGCTCTGGAGTCCCTTTCAGAGGGTACAGGATTTTTTGCCATAGAAGCTTTAGCCCCTTTGGGAACCTGGGAGATAGTCCCTGGATCAGCAACAGGGCTTTTATAAAGAAATTTGTGGGAATCAGGCACTCTATATAGTATCTGTCAGGTTTGGCCGGAGCAGAAGGTAGAGAGTCTGGGTTCAAACTGGTTTATAACTAAACATCATCCACAATGTCTAAAACTGGTGGGATGGCAAATGGTATATGCTGGGGGAGTAAAAGAAACTGAGCCTTTTCTTTGAATCAGAGTAGTCCTGACCTTCCCAGTGAAAATGTTCTCTCAGTGTGTAAAGTTTCCCCAAAGGAGTAGTCTTCAGGAGGAGAAGTTGAAGGAATGGAATCCTTAGCATCAGAATCTTCATAAGGGGAGAAGGAGTAATCTTGGTCCTCAGAGGAGCCTGAGGAAATGGACACTTGTTCAGAGGATGCATAATCTTCCTCTTGTCTAGGCCTTTTGTCAGGAGGGGGTTGGGAACCCCTGATTAAAAAGATCAAATCTTCAGCCATTTTGAGCATCTGTTTCTTAGGCATGGGGCCTTGAACAGCGGACTGAAGTGCAGTCCTTTTAGGTTTAATAGGAGTCTTCGTCTTAGGATACGTTTTAATGGTGAGCGTCGTTGGTCTGAAGACGTCTTCAGAAACCGAAGGTGTTTCTGCAGCACCATCTTTTTCAGCAGTGTCGTTGGTAGGGCCTGAACAAAATGGCTGCGTCGGCCTGGTACTTTCCGCCAAAAGTTCCGAAGCGGTCTCAGGTTCCGATCTGCGGTAGTCAGGGGCTGCGTTGGAGCCTCACTGAAGGCCGGAGAACCGGAGACCAGGCAAGCCGAGGCCTCGGATTCTGGCTTGGGTCTAGGCTGCCTGGCCTTATCCTTGTGTTTTTTGTGCACGCCGGTAGTCGGTTGCTCTGACGGCATAGTGTAGTCAAATTTTCTACCGTAGTGTTGTGCGACATCAAAGCGTCTTTTTATAGTACGCTTATTAAACCTAGCACAAAAACGACAACTAGTGACGTCATGGTCTGGGCCTAGGCAAGGTATGCAATAAGAATGAAAATCCTTATGAGGTATTTGCTTCCCACAAGAAATACAATTGTTAACTTTTTCTGACATCGGTCTGAGGCAAGGAAAGTTTCCCCAACGGGGTACTTAGCTTTATTGAAGACTTCAAGTTCGAAAATCTCAGGAGTCGGCCAACCGCTACTTGCGAACTGCTTCTGCTTCGGGCACCGCGCGGCAAGAAAGACCGAGGAAAATGTCATCGGATGCATTATATATACCCCTGGCGCACTGACGTCAGGGAAGTAGCGACAGCAACCGATGCCGGACCATGACTTTGGAATTCCGGCCGACTGCGGGACCGCCTGACGGCAGGATAACCCCAGGTGTGATGACTGCAGCAGGGTAACACGATGAACATCCCTGTCATGATGGAAAATAAAAGGTTCCACAGCCATGAGTGCCTGTAACTCTGAGACTCATCTAGCGGAGGTTATTGCTAGGAGCAGAGCTGTTTTCCAGGATAAGAATTTTATATCAGCTGCAGAAGCTGGCTCAAACACAGAGGCAGTGAGAGTTGATCCAAGACATAGTTGAGGTCAATTGCAGGTATTGGTGCTCTCCTTGGAGGTCATATGTTTTTGGCCCCTCTGAGGTACTGCTTTAGTAATGGATGAGAAAAAATAGGTGGTTCTGTATTGTAATGAGCTGAAATGGCAGAGGCATGAATCTTAATTAATGAAAAGGAAAGGCCTTTATCCAGCATCTCAGTTAAGTATTGTAAAATCTGAGGAATATTTGGAACAATTGTGTCAGTTCCTTGTGCCTGGTTCCAAGCACAGAATTTCTTACATTTTTCTGCATAAGATTTTCTGGTGCTAGGCCTCCTGGGCCTCCAAAATAACATCCATCACTGCTTTAGAGAGAGATGCGTCTTGAATAGCTACATTATCCGCCACGCTGCCAGGTTTAAGGTCCTGAGTTGGCTGTGCAGCATCCGACTGTTTTGTTGGATCAATAAGTGATGAATCTGAGGTAATGTCCAGGCTGGGCATAGAGACAAGCTCTTTAGGATTGGGTACCAGTGCTGGCGGCGCCAGTCCGGGGCAATCACTATCATTTTTGGCTTCTCTTGTCTGACCTTTAGGAGTACCTTGGGGAGGAGAGGCAGTGGAGGAAAGGCATATACTGTTAGGTTTTTCCAGCTGAAAGATAGAGCATCCACTTTCCATGCTTGCTTGTGATAAGTCCTTGTGCAGACTCTCTGTAGTTGGCAGTTGTGAGGGGAGGCAAATAGGGCTATGTCCGGGTATCCCCAGTTCCTTGTTATGCTGAAGACTTGTGGATCCAATTTCCACTCATGGGGATCCATTAGGTTTCTGCTTAGTTCATCTGCCAGAGTATTTATCTTTCCGGGCAGGAATTGTGCTTGCAGATGTACTTGGTAAGTCAATGCCGTGTCCCACAAGTTCATGGTTAGTCTGCAGAAGGGGTAGGAATGTGTGCCTCCCTGCTTATGTACCACATGACTGTAGTATTGTTCGTCCTTAACAATAGTTGTCCTGGATAAAGTAGATATTTGAAGGCTGTCAGGGCATTTTGAACAGCTAGCATCTCTTTTTGATTGATATGTAGATACATTTGACTTGCGGACCATGTGCCCTGAATACATCTTCCTGCCATATTGGCCCCCCAGGTATAATCTGATGCATCTGTTGTTAATGTCTGCCTGGCTGTGGGCAGGGTGAATGGTTGTCCCATGTTGTGGTGACAAGCCTTTGCCCACCATCGAAACTCCTGTTGCAGGCAGGGCATGAGGGGAATTATTGTTTCCAGGCTGTGGCAATGTTGAGTCCAAACACTTTAGATACCATTGAAGTTTCCTCACATGCAGTCTTGCGTATGGAATTAGCAGAATGCAGGATGCCATGAAGCCCAAAGCCTGCAGAATTTTTCTTGCAGATAACTGGGTCTTTGTTGCCAACATTTTGAAATAAGTAGTCAGTTGTCTTTGTTTGTCTGGCGTGAGATAAGCCATCTGGGCAGTTGTATTTAAGCTTGCACCCAGGAATACTATCTCTTGAGAGGGTACGAGTTTTGATTTCTTTTCATTTACTGTGTACCCAAGGCCTGTTAGTAATCTTTTTACAAACGCCAGATGCTGTAGTAGAATGTCCTTGTTCTCTGCTTGAATAAGGCAGTCGTCCAAGTAAGGATATATTTGTATTCCTCTTTGTCTGCAAAATGCAATTACTGGTGCCAGGCATTTTGTGAAGTCCCTGGGCGCAGTAGATAAGCCAAAAGGCAGTGCAGAGAACTGGTAGTACATTGAGCCAGCTATAAATCTGAGGTATCTTCTGCATGATTGCCTGACTGGGACATGCAGGTATGCCTCTTTTAGGTCTAAAGTCACAAGCCAAGCCTTCTTGCCCAGCATGGGCAGAAGCTGCTGCAGAGTTAACATTTTGAATTTTGGAATATCCAGAAATGTGTTTAAGATAGACAGGTCCAGTATTGGTCTCCAAGCTTTGTCCTTTCTGGGCACCAAGAATAGTCTTGAGTAAAATCCTAGTCCCTGTTCTTGCTGTGGTACTTGCTGTATGGCCCTCATGTCCATGACGGAGGAAACTTGTTTTTGTGCCTCAACCATTGATTGTGTGTCAGGTCTGGCAGACCGTTTGCCCTTGGCAGGGTTTGAAAGTGGAAACTATAGCCTTGTGACACGATATTTAAGACCTATTTGTCCTGGGTGATCATGTGCCAATTTTGTGAAAATAGTGCTAGTTTTCGCCCCAAAGGAGCTGCCAGAAGATAAGTGCTTGGTGCTGGCAGGGGAAAGTCATTGAGATTGTTTCCTGTATGGCTGTGAATTTTCCTCTCCGCCTTTGGAGGTAGAAGCACCCCACTGTTTAGGCCTGTATGAGTCTTGGGGCTGTGATCTGCCTCTGGGACATCTGTATCTGCCTCTTTGTGGCCTGACACTGGAAAGGACCAATTCTTTGTAGGCCAGTTCCTGCTAAATCTGGGAGGCTGTACCTGTAAGAAATCCTTGACTATTAGCATAGATTTAGCTTTGTCCTCCATTTTTTTCAACACCTCTTCTGCTTTAACACCAAACAAGGTATCATGCTGTAATGGAGCATCTAATAATTTTGCTTTAACATGATCAGGCAGATTCTGTTCCTTTAAGCAAACATGCCTCCTAATGAAAGAACCCGTAACAGCGGCCCTGCAAGAGGTCTCTAGAGAATCAAAACCACATTGCAAAGTATGCTTTCCCACTTGTTCAGCTGCATGCAATAAATCCTGCATTTCTTTGTTTTCTGCACATTCTGAAGTTGTCAACATTTTCTGTTTAAGCAGTGACATAAGATATTGCTGATATTTAAGCATATTAAACTGACAATTTAAAGCCCTTACAGCCAAGGTCACATAAGTGTAATTTTTCCCCCATCTGTCCAGGGCCCTTGAATCCCTATCAGAGGGGATAGGGTTTTTTTGCTGTGGAGGCCTTGATCCCTTTGGAACCCTGAGAGATAGTTTCTGGGTCAGCAGCAGGGTTTTTATAAAGAAATTTATGTGAATCAGGAACCCTGTAGTATCTGTCTGGCTTAACAGGAGCTGGTGGTTAAGAGTCAGGAGTTAGACGGGACTCTGAAAAAACAACATCCACAAAATCTAAAACAGGAGGAATAGCAAGGGGCCTGTGCTGAGGCAATAAAAGGAAGTCTCTGAGCCTTTTCTTGAATTCTGAGTAATCTTGGCTCTCCCAGTGGAAGTGCAACCTCATAGTATGGAAAGTCTCCCAAAAAATAATCCTCAGGAGGAGAGGCTGAAGGGATAGATTCTTCAGCATCAGAATCCTCATAGGGAGGAAGAGAATATTCACTAAGAACCGGCGAAAGGCCTAGCGGAAGCCTTGTCGGTTTTGGACCTCGGATGCCTGTGTTTTTCTTTGCGTTTTTTTATAAACTCCGGAAGTCGGCTGTTCCAACGGCATTATATAATTAAATCTTCTGCCAAAGTAATGAAATGCAAAATCGTACCGACGCTTAATAGTGCGTTGGTTAAATCTAGCAAAAAAACGACAACTAGCAACATCACAGTCGGGGCCTAGGCAAGGAGTACAGTAAGAATGAAAATCCTTATGAGGTATTTGCTTCCCACAAGAAATACAATTATTAACTTTTTCTGACATCGGTCTGGAGCAAGAAAAAAGTTTCCCCAATGGGGTACTTAGCTTTAATGAAGACTTTGGATCTGAAATTCAAACTTGAAAATCTCAGGAGTCGGCCGACTGGCACTTGCAAACTGCCTTTGCTTCGGGCACCGTGCAGCAAGAAAGACTGAAGAAAATGGCATCTGCTACATCTTTTATACCCCTGGCACACTGACGTCAGGGAGGAGGCGACAACAACAGACGCTGGACCAGGACTTGGGAATTCAGGCTGACTGCGGGTAGCCTGCCAGCAGGATAACCCAATTGTAATGACTGCAACAGTGAAACACGATGAACATCAGAGCTCCCCTCAAGGTGAAGCAAAGGATAGTCTTTCTCCTTGGTGTATGATTCACATATATCCCACACATGCGCACTTATACACATGTAGTAGATATAATACAGAAAGGAAGGGTGCACCTGCCTGCCCAACAAGCCAGATCATCTCTCTGGATCCGAGGTATACAAACCTCCTAAGGAAGGATCAATCATGATTTTCTCAGGAAGAACCCCAGCCATGTCTAGAATTCCCAGTGCTGATTTCTTGGCTTTATGAAAGCTCATAAAGTCTTGAGTAAATTGAGTAAGTCATGGGATGAGGCTTGAGCTGAGGATCTGCTCAAGCCGGCTAAAGCCCAAACCTCATCCCACGACTTACTTCAGATTCCAGGTACTTTATGAGTTTTCATAACGTCAAGAAACCAGAACAGGAACTTAAAGGCTTTGGTATATGGGAGGACACTCAGGAAAGTAATATGGCCTTTGGGAACCTCTCCAAATAAGTATCTGCATATGGAACAGCAGCAACACCTATTAGCCAAACTGGTGTGGTGCACAACGAAGATATAGGCTGAATAAACATTCCAAATTCAGTTTATTCCAAAATATAAAAATGGTTCTGATGAAGTCCAGGCTTACTGGATGAAAGTGCTTTACCATTTTTATCTTTTGGAATAAACTGAATTTGGAACGATTATTCAGCCTATATCTTCGTTTTGCACCACATCAGTTTGGTTAATAGGTGTTGCTTTTGTTCCTAGTACTGTTTTCGCCTATTTACACTGAATGGGTTTATTTTAAGCATCTGCATATGGACACTGCCCTCTCTGATCAGCAGAAAGCACTGGCTACAGGGACCCTCACAGAAGCCTTCAAGCTGAGTAGAATAGTAGTAGTTCTGGTCCAGGAGGACATGCTTAAAATGGACAGCAGAGCAATCTCCAGACAGGCTGTACCAAACGCCTTGGCAGAACAACTCCAATAATGGGGAAGTGTCACTACCATTCAGGTATATCTGAACCTAGAGAAACACTCCCACTCAATCCAACAGTTGTCACATCCCAGTTTCTTCTCATTTGGGTTATTTCCTAGAGTACTTGAGATTCTAGGGGTACTCCGAGGCCTTGACTGATGTCATGAAGACAAAGGACCAGTTGGGCTACTCTTTCTGAATAATGTAGTCTTGCATTAATTTGGCTCTACCAGCCATCCGTGTCATACTAGAACAAAGCAGAAAAGGTACTGGCTATGAAAAATCTGGTGAGGGATTTGCTTGCCACTTTCAATACAGTTTTATTTAATTTTTTAATTATGTCAAATCATTACGACTAAGAATAAACATGAGTAAAGGTGAAAGCTTCCCCAAGAGGTACTTACCCAAAATATCTGGAAACAGCCCAACACCATGGAGTGATGGCATTCTGTACAGCATACACCTGCAGACTGACTGCGGCAAAAATATCTGAAGACGGCACTAGCCAATGCCCCTCTTATGCCACAGATGTCCTGGTGTCTCAATAGGAGGGACTTGGATAAAAACAGGGGGGGGGGGCAGACCAGCCATCAGGCTTCTGCAAAAAGGAAGTTTCATAACTGACTGCAACAGCAAATAGTACAAGAGACATCTATGTCGAACCACATCTGTTACTTTGCAAGACACCTAACCATGTCTCAAAATCAATGAAGGTTTGAGGTGTCCTCAGTACATCTATGCAGGGTAGTGACAAAGTACAGTTGTGTACACTTAGCATAAATGTAGATGTTAGAGTGTATTCACTGTTGCAGTAATCACATTTGGGTTATCTGCTTGCAGTAGCACTCAGTCGGCCTGATTATCAAAGTCTTGGGTCCTGCGTCAGGTGCTGTCATCTTCCAAGACATCAGGTAGTCAAGGGAATTAAAGCATACAGCCGACGCCATTACATCAGTTTTTCTTGCCCCAGATTTCAGGTGCCCCCCCAATGGTAAGCAATTAAATATATATACAAGGTTACACCACCAACAAAAAATCTAATGCACCAGAAAGCTTTAAGCATAGTAAAAAGGAAAAGAGGTATAGCCAAAAGAAGTCAGGGGGCTGGAGGGTGGGTAACCAGGACTGCAACAGTGAATACACAAACATTTATATTTATGGTAAGTGTACATAACTGTACTATGTTCTTCGTGTTTCACTGTTGCAGTCATCACATTTGGGTAGATTCCAAAAGCTAAAGATAGGAGGAGGAAATTAGATAGCATTAGGACCAGCTACAAGACCCTGCAAGACTGCAGTGGCAAAGCCAGCTCTGGATTTAGAGAAAATTGGCAAATGGTAATGCTTGGTGAAAGTATGAACAGAACTCCAGGTAGCAGCTTCTAGGATGTCCTTGATAGGGACACCTCTGAGAAAGGCTGTAGAGGTAGACGCAGCCCTGGTTGAATGTGGTCTTATTCCTAGTGGGACAGGTTTTCCATGGTGCTTACAGCAGAAATGAATGCAATGGCCTATCCATTTAGAAATGGTTTGCTTTGAAATGGCCTTCCCCTCTGCCCCTGCAGCAAATGCCACCACAGCAGCTGTTCAGATTTCCTGACAGGTTTAGTCCTGTCCAAGTAAAACCTAAGCTGTCTGTGCACATCTAAGGAGTGCAGTATATGTTCCCATTTGTTCTGTGGATTAGAAAAGGTTGGCAAATGAACGGACTGATTAAGAGCTACACTGGATACTACCTTGGGCATGAAAGAGGGACTGGTCCTGAGAGACACCCTGTCCACATGAAAGATGATGAAAGGCTCCACTGCCATAAGGGCCTGTAATTCAGACACCCTTTTTGCTGAAGTTATGGCTAAAAGGAAGGCTGTTTTCGAAGAAAGGAATTTCAACTCTGCATTTGCAGCTGGCTCAAAGGGAGGAAGACTGAGTTTTTCCAATACAAAGTTAAGGTCCCATGCTGGAGTTGGGGGCTCTCTTGGGTGGTCTTAAGTTCATGGCCCCTCTGAGGAACTGCTTGAGCAGTGGATGAGAAAAGAGGGGCGGTTCTGTGTTGTAATGAGCTGAAATGGCTGAGGCATGAATTTTGATGAAGGAAAAAGAAAGGCCCTTGTGAAGCATCTCAGTTAAGTATTGAATAATCTAAGGTAAATTGGGCAATGCTGTGCTCATCCCCTGAGTTTGGTTCCAGGAAGAGAATCTTTTCCATTTTTCAGCCCAAGACTTTCTAGTACTAGGCCTCCTTGCATCCAGAATGACATCCAACACTTGTTTGCCGAGTGATGGTAACGGAGGGATCAGGTAATTAGCCAGGCTGCCAGGTTCAGAGTTTGAAGCTGAGAGTGCGGAATCTGTCCCTCCTGCTGGGACAGCAGGGTAGGGGTCTGAGGCAGGTGCCATGGTAACAGCAGTGACGCACTGCGCAAGAGGGGGTACCAGCGTTGGCGTGGCCAGTCTGGTGCAATCAGTATCATCCTTCGTTTGTCCTGTTCGATCTTTAGTAGTACCTTGGAGAGGAGAGGCTGAGGAGGAAAGGCATAAACTGATAGATTTTTCAAGTAGAAGGACAGGGCATCCACTTTCCAAGCTTGTTTGTGGGGAGTCCTTGTGCAGAATTTGTCCAATTGGTAGTTCTGGGGAGAGCCAAACAGGTCCATCTCTGGGCTCCCTTATTTATTAACATGTTGAATATCTTTGGTTCCAGTTTCCACTCGTGTGGGTCCATGAGATTTCTGCTTAGTCTGCCAGTGTATTTAGCTTTCCTGGCAGGAATTGAGCCTGTAGGTGTACTTGGTAGCTCAAGCCTGCGTTCCACAGAGCCATGGCTAGTCTGCAGAGAGGGTATGAGTGGGTTCCCCCCTGCTTGTTTATGTACCACATAACAGTGGTGTTGTCCGTCTTTACCATTAATTGTCCTGGAAGAATGTGGCTCTTGAAGGCTGTCAGAGCATTCTGTACAGCTAACTTTCTTTTTGAGTGATATGCAGGTGCATCTGACTTGGGTTCCATTTGCCCTGAATGGATTTCCCTGCCAAGGGAGCACCCCATGCATTGATGAGTCTGTTAGGGTTTGGGCGGCAGGGGCTAGAGTGAATGGCAGTCCCTTGTTTTGGTGGCAGGCCTCTGCCCACCAAAGGAACTCTAACTGTAGGCAAGGTATGATAGGAATCATAGCTTCTAGATCCTGAAAATGTTGACACCATAGGCTTTTTAGATACCATTGTAGGTTCCTCATATGCAGTCTTGCATATGGAATTAGGAGAATGCATGAGGCCATGAACCCCAAGGCTTGCAGTATTTGTCTTGCAGATAAGCAGGGTCTTTGCGGCCATTAGTTTGAAGTAAGCTGTCAAATGAACTTGTTTCTCTGGCATGAGGAAAGCCATCTGGGAAGTTGTGTTCAAGCTTGCTCCCAGGAATACAATTATTTGGCAGGGTACAAGATGTGATTTATTTTCGTTTATGGTGTACCCCTGAGAAGTTGGCACCTTTTGTACAAAGGCCAGATGATTAAAAAGTATGCCCTGGCTTTCTGCCTGAATTAGACAATCATCCAGGTATGGGTATATTTGAATATTTGTTTGCCTGCAAAATGCAATGACTGGAGCTAGGCACTTTGTGAATACCCTGGGCACAGTAGATAACCCAAAGGGCAGTGCAGAGAACTGATCGTGCATGTAACCTGCTTTGAAGTGTAGGTATCTTCTGCAAGATTCCCTGATTGGGATGTGCAGGTAGGCTTCCTTTAAATCCAGTGTTGCCAAGCAAGCATCTCTGTCGAGCATAGGAAGCAACTGGTGAAGAGTTAGCATCTTGAATTTTGGGATCACCAAAAAAGTGTTGAGGATAGAGAGATCCAGGATAGGACGCCAGGAGTGGTCTTTTCTGGGCACCAGGAAAAGTCTTGAGTAGAAACCTTGTCCCCTTTCCTCTTCTGGGACAGTTTGAATAGCCCTTGTACTTAAGAGAAAGAAAACTTGCTTTTGAGCCTCTGCCCACTGATTTGGGGGTAGCTCTGGCCAACCGTTTGGGGTTGAAGTGTGAAAGTGGAATCTGTATCCTTGGGAAACTATATTTAAAACCCATTTGTCCTGGGTAATGAGCTCCCAGTTTTTTGCCTGCAGAGCAATCTTCCCCCCTAAAGGAGCAGTCAGTTGAGAAGGGCTTGGAAGTTTTAAAGTTAAGTCATTGAGACAATTTACCATAGGGGGGAGTCTTACTACTCCCTGCTTTGGAAAAGGGAGCCCCCCCACTGCTTAGTCCTGTGTGTACCTTGGGACTGAAGCCTGGGTGTTCTGCTGGTTCTGGGTTTGGACTGAGAAGGCCTGGAAAAGGCAGGAAAGGACAGATTCTTTGAGGGCCAATGCCTACTAAATTCTTGGATGCTGTACTTGCAGGAAATCTTTAACAGTTTGCGTAGATTTAGCTTTTTTCTCCATCTTTAAGTACTCCTTCTGCTTTGTTACCAAACAGGCGGTCCTGATTTAAGGGAGCATCCAGCAATTTAGCTTTAACATGATCTGGCAAAGATTGCTCCTTAACCCAAGCATGCCTTCTAAGTACAAACCCAGTGACAGCAGCCCATGCCTCTAGTGAATCAAAACCACATTGCAAAGTATGTTTTCCAACTTGTTCAGCAGAATGCATGAATTCCTGTAAATCCTTATTTTCAGCACAGTCAGGAATCACCACCATTTTCTGTTTAAGCACTCCAGTAATATGCTGCTGATACTTTAACATTAACATATAAAACTGGCAGTTCAAGGCCATAATGGCCAAGGTTGCAGAAGTGTATACCTTCTTACCTCATCTATCCAGCGCCCAGGAATCTCTATCAGAAGGGGTAGGATTTTTGGCAGTCTTCTTTCGGCTTTTCCCGGTTAGGGGTTGCCACAGCGGATCACCTGTCAGCTCATGATTGGCAGTGGAGTTTTATGGTGTCGAATTGCCAGCCTGGCGCCCAACCTTCCACGGAAAGCACACACATGCACACACTCACATCTAGGGTCAATTTAGAGTATCCAATCCATCTACAGCATGTCTTTGGGATGGGGAGGAAACTGGAGCACCCAGAGAAAACCCACGCAACCAAAGGGAGGACATGCAGACTCCACACAGAAGGCACCCCAGCAGAGGATCGAACCGGAGAACCTCTTGTTGTGAGGTGGCAACGCTAACCGCTGCACCACCATGGCCACCCATGGCAGTAGTAGCCTTTAATGTCCTTGGGTCCCTGTGAAATTGTCTCAGGATCCGCAGTAGGATTTTTAAAGAGGAACTTGTGAGAGTCAGGAACCCTGTAATATCTAATTGGTTTTCTGGGAGCAAGAGGTAAGAAGTCAGGGGTCAAGCTAGATTCCGAAAAGGTATCATCAACAATGTCCAGTACACATGGGATAGCTAAAGGCCTGTGTTGGAGCAGAAGAAAGAACTCCCTAAGCCCCTTTTTAGCATCAGAGTAATCCTGGCTTTCCCAATGAAAATGCTCCCTAAGAGTATGCAAGGTTTCACCAAAAGAGAAATCCTCTGGAGGGGAAGCAGAGGGAATAGAGTACTCTGCATCAGAATCCTCAGATAGATAAGGGTAAATCTTGGTCATCGGAGGAAACAAAAATTTCAAAATCCTGAATAAAAGAAACATGAGCAAAATCAGACCTAGGTCTCTTAGAGGGGGAAGGTTGGCTTCCCCTGATTAAAGAAATAAGGTCTTCAGCCATTCTTATCATTTGTTTTTTAGGCATAGAGGCCTGACCATATGGTCTGGGCATCTGTTTTCTAGGCATGGATCGAGTTTTAGGCCTTGAAGAAAAAGATGGCGTTGGTTTAATATGCAAGTCAGTAGGCCTGAATACACCCTCAGAAGCCGGTGCCTGCACAGCGGCTCCGGACCCATCCAAGGTAGAGACATCCGCAGGTTCCACAGTTGAAGCATCTCACAGCATTCCGGACTCCAAATGGATCTCAGTAGAGGCCTGCAAATCTGCAGTAGTGGGTATCAGGGGCTGCGAAAGTGCCTCACTGAGTACCGGCGAACTGGTGACTAGCTTAGGAGAAGTGTCGTCGGCAGCTTTGGACCTAGTCTCTGTCTATCTTTGCGTTTTTTCGGAATGCCGATAGTCGGGCGGCTTACCGAAGCCATATCTGGGTAATTGAACTGAGTACCAAAATATTTAGAAGCGAAAATATACCAACGACGAATAGTTTGTTGTTTAAATAAGGCACAAAAGTGACAGCAAAGGTACGTCATGGTCAGGGCCTAGGCAAGTAATACAGTACGAATGAAAATCTTTGAGGTATTTGCTTTCCACAAGAAATACAATTATTAATGTTTACTGACATCGCTTTAGAGCAAGAAAAAGTTTCCCCAATGGGGTACTTAGCTTTAGTTGAAGACTTCGGTTCTGAAACTCGAAAACGAAAATTTCAGGAGTCGGCCGACTGGTACTTGCGAACTGCTTCTGCTTTGGGCACCGCATGGCAAGAAAGACTGTTGTAATGGTGTCGGCTGCATGCTTTATACCCCTGACTACCTGACATCATGGAAGATGAGACACAGCACCCGACACAGGACCCAAGACTGATAATCAGGCCGACTGAGGGCTACTGCAAGCAGATAACCCAAATGTGATGACTGCAACAGTGAAACACTAAGAACATCAACTCTTTGCTAAATGCAACAAAGCTTTCTATGCTGCTGTGTGTACACATGTCCCCATATACCTAACTGCCTTCCCTGGAGAAAAAGTAATATCACAGTACAAAACTTCCCCTCCCACACTTTAAAGGTATAAAGGATATGGAACACAACTAGAAGGGATATAAAAGGGAGACGTACTGCAAAAGTGAATCATGTATTTGCCTTTTGTAATAACTTTATCAATAGTCACATTTTCATCATTTATGCGACACAAGCATCTTAGGCATGCTTCCATCTCAATCTTTTTAAACAAAAATTAACAGGTAATCAACAGATCAATGCTCTTACATGTTACTCTTTCAATACACAAGTCAAATATTTGTAACAGACCTTTTAGCTACTAAACGTGGTCAATCCCTTTCCAGACATCTGGCACCCTCCACTCATTTCTCCATATTATAAACAGGCTACAATGCACCTGTCAAGCCAAGGCCTTACCCACAGATTTCTGAATTATATCTGTCCATCCTATTCCCTTTTCTTTACACTGGTTGTAACACTGCCACTAAATGATGTGTAGTTTACTATTCCTTACACTTATTAGTTTCTTTCAGCTCATTCAACATATTTAAAACATCTGCTACAATCGAACTAATGTGTGACTTCTTAACGGCCACTGACAACACACTCCATAGTTGCTTTGCTGTACCTTGGTTCAGTCAGATCAACGGACCAAGTAAAGAGTACTATGTTCCTTGTTATTATAAAGGGTTCCCCAAAACGATTGCTCTGTTAAACTTTTCAATGTTAACTAAAATTCTGTTAATTCAAACATCCTTCCAACTCTTTATTCCTCTCCTTTACATTTATCTTGAAAAAAGAAAACTCTTTGCAATCTGCTCGAGGTACAGAAATACTTAAAGGAATTTTCAAGTGCATATTCCGAAACCTCTGGAGTCTGGTGTGTATCTAGAAGTACCAAACATATTGCCACTGTTCTTTGTTTACTTAATTAACATTTTTCTTCTAATCTTCACATTTTTTACTTTTTTTTAAATTATGTAGTAACAAAAACGTTAACAATTCTGTTAGCTTTCTCTGTCCTAGGTTCCAGGACTTTTACTACTTTTGGCATTTCATTCCCTGTAGATTTTTTCCTTTTTACACAACTTGGCTCTGGTTTTTCGTAGGTACTTAAACCTATTGATCTGTGATAATATTGGGAAACTAGTCCTGCATTCCCATGGCAATTATTAGCCCTTGCAGTTTGGCAGTACAAGGGCTAATAACTACCAAGGGAATTAGTAGCTCTTAAATTTGCAATATGAATCTCCAAAACTTGGTCACACAAGTATATGCCGGGTACTTGAAGGTTTCCCCTATCCATGAGGGCAACTAGTTCTAAATCAGGGGAGAATCTGTGATTACAAATACAACCATTCAGGTTGCATTTGAAAACAGTAAGAGAAGTAGTAAGCTTTATGTGGAGGGGAAGCAGTTTCCACAGAAGTGGCATTCTCTCTGATATACATCTCTTTCTTTAGCATGCTTTGTTAAACTTGTATGAGAGATGGAGGTCCCTGAGTGGGAGTTTCCAATACCACTGGAATTCCACATGTATAACAGGTCTGACAGAACAGTTTGTTCAGGTTCTATACATAAAGCAGACGTTGCCTCTCAGTAACCTCTATGATAGTGAGAAGAGAGATAAGTATTTGAGATAGCCCACTCTGCTTTTATGGTTTAAGCCCTAGAATCCTTCCCACACCACCAGGAAGCACTGTAGTCACTCCAGCTGTGACAAACATTTGAACAGGTACATGCCAAAATGGGCATTACACTCAAATGATCAACCTAACAAGTACAGACTAACAATTCCGTCCATGGATCTGGACATCATATTCTTTGGTATAAGCTGTGTGATGAAAAAAGGACTTTCTTAAAATAATGGATACTTGGTGATCAAAGGACAGCTCATTGTCAATGTACGTTCCTAGATCTCTAACTTTGAAGTGTTCGACAACCCCCCCCCCCACTCATGTCAGTCTCCACTGTGGGTCGCCTCTGCCAGAGTCGAGGCTTTATCCTTCCACACCAATGAAACTAGCTTAGAGAACAACTTGGCTGGTGACAAAACAAGAAGTTATGTACTCACCATAACGTTCGATGTATGTAGTCCATCTCGCCTCACATTCTTACCCGTGGGTTCGGAGCCAAATATCGGCTCCGACTCGGCCGATTTTACTAATTCAAAGTCTTTCATTGGCTGGGCTAAGCAGGTATCCCATGATGCACTGCTCCATATCCCCAGATCTAGTTTGCTGCGAAACTCATTTGTACTCCATGCACATATCACATCCAGGTAAAGAATAAGCTAAGCAAGGGAACTCTAGAGATAACAACCTAACCTCCAAATCCTCCAGGAAGGGGGAAGGTGGGAGGGTAAGTAAGAATGAGAGGCGAGATGGACTACATACATCGAACGTTATGGTGAGTACATAACTTCATGATGTTATGTAGTCCTATCTCGCCTACATTCTTACCCGTGGGACAGCGTCCCTAGCACCTATATCCCGGGTGGCTCACAGGAAAATACTCCTGAGAACTGTGGAGCCAAAGGAAGACCTGCTCCTGGAGACCACGTCCAATTTGTAATGAGAAACAAATGTGTGAGGAGAAGCCCAAGTAGCTGTAGCACATATATCATCCATTGACAATCTGGCTTGATAGGATGTGGATGTAGAAATAGCCCGAGTAGAGTGAGCCTTGACCAAAAATGGCAGATCTTTACCTCCTGCTTGATAGATGAAAGAGATACAACTAGATTTACATCTAGACAGGGTGACCTTGGAGACCGGGGAACCCATTCGGTTTTCCAAAAAGGAAACAAAAAGTTGGTCAGACTTCCGGTTGTCTTTTGTTCGGTGTAGCTAGAAGCGTAATTGTCTGTGTACATCCAACTGGTAAAATCTAAATTCTGCATTGTTAGAAAAGTGGGGAAAGAAGACAGGCAGCTCAATGGACTGATTTAGGTTAGACACGGAAGCCACTTTAGGAATGAATGAAGGGTTTGGTCTAAGAGAGACCCTGTCTTTATGGAAGATAAAATATGGATGTTTGATAGAGACGGCTTGAATTTCTGAAACTCGCCTTGCTGAAGTGATAGCTGCTAAGAAGGCTGTTTTCCAGGTCAAGAATTTCAATTCGCAGGTAGCTGCAGGCTCAATTTCAATTCGCAGGTAGCTGCAGGCTCAAAAGGTGGTAAAGTAAGGGCTTGTAGAACAAAACTGAAATCCCAGGGTACGATAGGTTCGGACACCGGGGGACGGAGCAACAGAGTACCCTTCAGGAATGCCTTGCATAGTCTATGCGCCAAGAGACTAGGCTCATTTGCTACGTGGAAATTAGAGATCGCTGCCAGTTGAACTTTGATGGTGGCTGATGCGGAACCCTGATGGGAAAGTATAGACAAAAACTCCAGTACAGAAGCGATTGGAGCTGTGTAAGGATCAATGTCTCTGGTATGTGCCCAGATAGAAAACCTTTTCTATTACTAGAATAAATCTTTCTAGTGGATGGTTTATGAGAGGACGATAATATACGAACCAATTCTGGTGAGAAATTATGAAGTCTGACTAACGATGGAAGTGGAATAGCCAGGCTGTCAACCGGAGGGTCATCAGGGAGGGGTGGAACTGTCCCGACATATGTGTCAGTAAATCTGGTTGAGGGACCAGAGTCCAAGGAGTATCCACAATTAATTGCTGAAGAAAGGGAAACCAAACTTGGCTTGGCCAGTGTGGAGCAATCAGAATGATTCTGCTTCCCAAGGATTGCGCTTTCTGAATCACCTTTGACAGCAGGGGAAACTGAGGGAAAGCATAAAGCAGACTGGAGGGCCAATCGTGAACCAGAGCGTCCCTGGGTGACTCCCCTGTGGGGGGATCAGCGTGAAGTAGTTGCTGCATTTCACATTGAGGGGGGCCAGCAAAAAGGTTGCAGCAAGGCTGATCCCATCTGCTGAAGATTCGCTCTGCAACCAGGCGATTCAGGGACCACTCGTAACGCATCAGAATAGCTCTGCTTAGCCTGTCCGCAAAATCACGTTGGACTTCCCCGGAATGTGCGTTGCCACCAGAAACCATTGGGAAGTTACTGCCCAATGCCACAATCGCATTGCCTCTCTACACAGAGGGTAAAGACCTGGTTCCCCCCTTTGCTTGTTTAGATACCACACTACTGACATGTTGTCTGAGTGTATTGCAATCGTCCCTAGAGGAAGAAGACTCTGAAGCGCCTGCAACGCAAGTAGCACTGCTCTCATCTCTAGGACGTTTATATGCAGATGTATCTCGTGTTCTTGCCACGTGCCTTGGACTGTCCTGCTGAGATTATGCCCCCCCACCCCATCTGGGAGGCGTCCATGGTCACCGTGGCAACCGGGATGGGTGGAACGAAGGGTTTTCCCCCGTCCAAATTGTTGCTGCACACCCACCAACCGAGGTCCTGCTTGCATCTGTCCGTGAGCAAGATGGGATGAGACAGTGGAAGTCTTTGGAGAGACCATTGAACAAAGAGGAGCCATTGGAGAATTCTCATATGTAATCTCGCTAGAGGGACCAACATGATTGTTGCTGCCATGGTCCCTAGGAGCTGGAGAACCCATCTTGCCTTCGCTTGTCTCAGGGGCATCAGCAAGTGTATCTATTGTTGTAAGACTCTGATCCTTTCCTGCGGTAAAAATGCTCGGATTCGAATGGTGCCTAATTCTGCTCCTATAAAGGTGACACGCTGCGATGGCAATAAAGCAGATTTTTCCCAATTTATTGTTATACCAAACTGGTGACCAAGTGAGGGTAGCGTCCCTGGTTTGAACTAGTTGATGCCTGGTGGGAGCAGTAAGGAGCCAGTCATCCAGATACAGAAACACCTGGAATCCCTGACGTCTCAAGTGAGCCGTCACCACCGCCATACAATTGGTGAACACCCTGGGGGCTGTGGAGAGACCAAAGGGCAGGGCTTGAAACTGGAAATGACTGGCTCCCAGCCGGAAGCGTAGGTGACTCCTGGATGCCCTGTCCATTTTCACATGGTAATAAGCGTCCTTGAGGTCGATGGGAGCACATCCATACCTCCTCTCCCAACAATGGGAGAATCGATTGTAGTGTGACCATACGGAACTTGGACTTGTGTATGTAGATGTTCAGTTGGCTAAGATCTAGTATGGGTCTCAGGTCCTCTGTTCTTTTCGGAACCAAAAAGAATTTTGAGTAAGTCCCTAATCCGATTTGGTCTGAGGGGACACGCTGGATGGCTCCTTTTTCTAGCAGCTGTGAGACCTCTGAGGCTGCTTGATCCCTTTGACTGGGTGGTACGTCGGGGATTTTTTTGACTGGCAGGGGTTCTGATGAAAATGGAATAAGATAACCTCTGGAAATTATCCATAATACCCATCGGTCCTGGGTAATGCTTTCCCAGACTTCCGGATACAAGGAAATTCGACCCCCAAATGGCTCCGGATAAGTGCAGTCGGGCACACCCCCTCAGGAACAAGAGTATGGAGAGCCACAAAAGGAATTGCTGGGGCCCCCTCTGCCTCTGGGGCGACGTCTCCCTGAATAACCCCCCCTCCCCTGCCTCTGGAGGGGTTCACCTTGACGCAGGAAAAAAACTCTGATTTCTTGAACCACACCCCCCCCCCCTTGCTGGGCCTTGGGATAAGGCCTAGAAGGAAGGGAAAAACGGACCCCATACGGCAGACAGGGTCTTTCCCTCTTGCTCGCACCTGGTGAGGGTGTCTTTCACTTTGGTCCCAAATAAAGAGGAACCATCAAAGGGGGAGTCAGTGAAGGAAGACTTGAAGGCCTCCGCAAAGTGACACGGCCGCAGCCAGGCTTGCCTTCTAAGGGCGACTCCTGAGCTTGCTGCATTACTCGCTCCCTCGGCTGCATACCAAATGAGCCGCATGGATGAGTTAACAATGGAATTGAGGGTAGAGACCTGGGCGTTAACAGTCTGAGCCACCGCCTCATTAACGTTACCCGCAAGAGTATCTCCTAACTCTTTGAGATCTCTTTGGAGCAGAGTGAAGTGAGAGAGGTAATTCAGCGACCGTAATGTAAAGGTTGCTGATGAGAGGGTACGCTTCCCATACCGATACATGGTCCTAGACTCCTTGTTAGGAGGATGGAGAGATGAAGAAGACTCTGCTACTTCCTTCTGAGTGGCTGCCGCCACCACCATGGCATCTACAGGGACTCCTTTAGACAGAAACTCTTTGCCCTGGGGGGGGGTGGAAAGAAACTTGTTGGGACGCCTGGGCACAGGCTCCACGGAATCAGGGTTCTCCCACACTCTTCGACAAATCAGGTCAAGGAGTTCGAAGGGTGGAGACACCCAGGAGGTGGAGGGCTGAGCACCAAATGCCTTAATGAACACTGACTCCTCCTCGGAAGGGGCTTTGGAAGGCCAGTCACCTCTGTTACAGTATCTCCAGGATATCGGAGAAGGAAACATCATCAGAGGATGACTTGGGGGACCCCTCAGATTCCTCGAGGTCAGTATCAGAGGCGAGGGGCTCATCCTGGGAGTCTATGTGCTTCCTCTTGCACGTTTTCTTTCTGGGGGGCTCATCAGGCACGAACTCTGAGGGACCCTCAGAAATTTGGGGACCACTCATGGGGGTATCCCTTGGCCCTGGTGCTCTGCTGTCCATGGATGGGTGGTGATCAGAAGCTCTCACCGGAGTGGTGGGGGACAGTGTGATCGACAAGCCTGATGAAGCTGACGATCTGGCCAGTGCGGTCCTCATAGCCTCAAAGGCCAGCCTCCCCGAATCCGAGGAGCGACCAGTCTCTGAGGTCATGACGGGGGTCAGAGTTCCCCGAGCTGATGCACCGAGAGGGAGGCTCGGGACCGAAATAAGCCCCAAGATGTCCCCCTCGGGCCCAACCGAAGAATCCAGAGTCCCGAACCCAGTGGACGGAGCCAACGGGGTCGGAGCCGATGCCGGTACAGATGGAGCTGAATGGGGCATCGGAGTCGGCCTAGAAACATCACACGGCACGGAACACTCCGGCTCCGAAGACAGAGATGCGCTCAGAGGAGGAATGATCGAAGACCGGGTCGGGACGGGCTCCGGAGCCGAAAACAATTTTGCCAAAACCGGTGACTGGAGGAGCCTCTGAACCACCCTATCAACATCCACATCCGAAAGGGTCCTGGAGGATTTGGAGGACAGGGATGGAGAATGAGATCTCCTCTCAGGAGAAGCTGGTCTGAGACTGGACGATCGGCTCCTAGGAAGTTCCAATACAATTGGAGCCGATGCCGGTTCCGTCAATACCGATCCTTCCTGCAGCCCAGAGGACAGTGGAGCCGAGGAGGTCAATGAAGTTTTTGAGATTTTCTCCGGAGACTCCGATGAAGCTGACTGAGCCGGAGATCTCTTTTTTGACTTGCCAGATTTTGACTTTCCACTGGAAGACGAATCCATAGCCTCTTCAAAAGAGGGTTTTAATAACCCCTTTAAAATTAGCTTATTCTTTCTCTCCTGGAGAACTCTAGGGCTGAACGCATGACAAACTGCAGGATTCCTGCAGATGGATGGCTCCCAAGCAATAGACACAAATGGAATGCCCATCGGTAATGTACATTTTGTACCCACATTTAGAGCACTTTTTAAAACCCGAAGGTTTGTGCTCCTTGGTATCCTTAGACATCTTAACTACTATGCCCACAACGCAAAACCAAGTCTGAAACCATGCACAGGCGTTCACTCTATAAAAAGCGGGAATGACGCTAAATAGTAACCAACAGTAAAACAGTGATCACACACCAAAAATCAAGTACAAACTCTGAACAAGGGATTGAAAAACCACAAGGAAAAGGAAGCCCAAATCTCTAACTTAAACCATCTAGACCGTAGTCACACAGAAGGCAGAGAACTAGGCCCTCAAATTGAAACAGGCCTAGCCCAAGGAAACAGTCAGTGGGATACCACACAACAATCACACAATCACAATTCTTGACAAACTCAGACAAACTTAGACAATTAGCTATGAAAATAGCTTTTGATAGGAATCAAAACTTTTCTTAAGACAAGAAAAAAAGAGGGTACTTAGCCACAGCCAAGCGAGACCACATCCGAGCTACATGAACGGCAAACAAGATCAGGGGATATGGAGCAGTGCACCATGGGATACCTGCTTAGCCCAGCCAATGAAAGACTTCGAGTTAGTAAAATCGGCCGAGTCAACCCACGGGTAAGAATGTAAGCGATATAGGACTACATGACATCAGCAACATCTGAATTTTTTTGAAGTGATCAACTGAATTTTTCCTCATTTGAAGTTTGTCCCAATGCATCATTCAGGACTGAGTTATACGTGTACCTTTAGTGATCTGAAGAGTTCTCTAGACAGCCTGTGAATTTTGTATCAAATCCAAAATATACTGTAATGCTTTATCCTTGGGAAATAAATATGCCATTTATCTACATCTCCTAGCATAGCTCACAGGAAAATTATCTGCTTTAGAACCAGGCCTGATGAGAACAAGGTCATATAGAAGAACTGATGCAACAAGCTGCTGATAACTTTTAGTGACATTTGCATTCCCCTGCTAACAATGACTGAACCAGGCAGTCGATCAAGTAAAGGTAGATATGCATACCTTAGCAATAGTGTTCAAATATTTGAAGATAGACATTTTGTAAGCAAACTAAAGGTTGTTGAAAGGCCAAAGGTGAAAGACAAAGCAGAAGTGGTTTGGAACCACACAACCTGTGATACTGTTGGTGATATTTATGTATGATGATGCTAAAGCATGCATCCACCATCCTCAAGGTTTAAAATGGACCAAGATATCTACTAGGTCAAGAGGTAACAGACTGAAGGGCTTGCAGCCAATGCTGATGATACAAATATGTCCAATGCTGACAGACTGCAGACAGAGGACTCCAGAAGCCACATTTCTTTGAGGGTAGGAACAGCCTGGAATAAAACTATACTCCTTGCTCCCAGAGAAGAGCTCGCCACTGACATGAACAATAAGCTAGCAAAGCACAAGGAGCCCCAGACTGGTGTGGTTATGAGAAGGAGGCATTTCCATGAAAGGAACTACAATGAGTTGGAAGAATTTTAAAAATTCTTAGAGTACCTTGTCAATCATTTTAAAATCTCTCATCACATACGAGTAGTCAGGCTGATGTATGAAACCCTGCTCCAAAGGCATGCATCACACCTCTCCAGTGGCATCCTAGTATGCCTTTCACCCAAATTTTAAGTCTCAAAAAAAGTTGAGAAACAGGGAAGAAAAAAAAATAACCATTTGATGGGGAACACCACAACTTCTTAGAACACAGAAGTTTGGTGAAAGAACATACTGATCCTCATACAAGAGAGGATAGCTTTAGGAAACACAGAACTCATAGGATGCCATGAACCACCCTACCAGTGACACCACTCTTCCCAAATTTAGACATTTCAGAAAAAATGCAAATGCAGAAATCACATGCTTGTGATACTATAAAAATATGAGCTGTCAAGCTGCATACAATTATTGGCAAATGGTTATGGCTATGCTTAAGAAGAAGACTGTGACGTTGTATGTGCAGTCACAACCCTGCAATCATCTCCAAGAGGTGGGAATTTCATGAGAAGACGTTAAATACTAGTTTGCGGAGAAAATCTAAAGGGAGGTCCTCAATGCTGGTTTACTTAATTTCTGTCCAAAGCAAACATGAAAAATACCACAAGTTCAGTTAAAAGTACAGTTTTGTACCTACCATAAATGTAGATGTTCGAAGATCCACATTGCTGCAGTCCTTACTTATGGGTAGTCCGCTGTCCTCGGTCGGCCCGAATACCAAAGTATTAGGCTGACGTCGGTCATGGGCGCTCAGATCTGACATCAGAGCGTCAGGGTATAAAAGCGCATGACCGACGTCATATCCTCAGTCTTTTCTTGCCCCAGATGTCAGAAGGCCCTAAAAAGAAAGGCCACAGCCCAAAAACAGGATACCTCCCAAAACATGCCCAACAACAACCATCACCCAAACCATATTACCATGCCAAACTACAGAGGGAAGGAGGGAGGGTAAATTGGACTGCAGCAATGTGGATCTTGAACATCTACATTTATGGTAGGTACAAAACTGTACTATGTTCTTCATCTCACATTGCTGCAGTCCTTACTTATGGGTAGAATCCCAAAGCAGAGGTAAAGGGAGGATGGCAAAATCATAAAGCATTAGGGGCTGCTAAAATGCCCTGTAATATTGCAGAGGCAAATCCAGCCCTAGACTTAGAATAAAGAGGAAGGTGGTAATGCTTGGAAAAAGTATGTACTGAACTCCAAGTGGCTGCTTCCAAAATATCTTTTGTAGCTACCCCCCTTAGAAAGGCAGTAGAAGTGGCAGTAGCTCTAGTGGAATGAGGTCTGATTCCAGCCGGAACCTCCTTACCATGATGGGAATAACAGAAAGAAATACAAAACCCAATCCATTTAGAAATAGTTTGTTTTGAAACAGGTTTCCCCTGAGAACCCAAAGCAAAAGAAACAAGCAACTGCTGAGACTGCCTGAACCCCTTGGTTCTGCTCAAATAATAACGTAACTGTCTGTGAATATCCAAAGTATGTAAAATCTTCTCCCCTTTATTTTGGGGGTTTGCATAAAAAGTAGGCAAATAAATAGTTTGGTTCAAGGCCACACTAGAAACCACTTTAGGCATAAAGGAAGGATTAGTACGCAAAGATACCCTATCCTTATGAAAAATCAGGAAAGGTTCCACTGCCATAAGGGCCTGTAATTCAGAAACCCTTCTTGCAGAGGTAATGGCCAACAAAAAAGCAGTCTTCCATGATAAATACTTTAACTCGGCAGTAGCTGCAGGCTCAAAAGGTTGTAGAGTAAGTTTTTCCAACACAAAATTGAGATCCCAAGCAGGAGTAGGAGCTCATTGGGGGTCTTATGTTCTTTGCCCCTCTAAGAAATTGCTTAAACAAAGGATGGGAAAATAAAGGAGGGTCACAGTCATAGTGAGCAGAAATGGCTGCAGCATGAACCTGTATCGAGGAGAAAGACAAACCCTTGTCCAATAACTCAGTAAGATATTGCAGAGAAACACTTAAATCAGGCTTGGAAACATCAAAGTCCTTTGCTTTCCTCCAAAGAAAAAATCTCCTCCATTTATCTGCGTAAACTTTCCTTGTACTAGGCCTTCTGGCCTCCAAAATAACATTCAAAACTTGTTGTGGAAGCTGAGACCCTCCAGGGTCTAAAACAGAATATGCCAGGCTGTGAGATGCAGAGACTGAATCTTGACATTGAGGAAGTGATTGCCCTCCTGAGACAAAAGATGCGGAATCAAAGGCAGAGGCCATGGAGGCTCCCGTACTAAACTCCTCAGTAGTGGGTACCAGTGCTGTCGAGGCCAATCCGGCGCTATCAGAATCATGGATGGCTTGTCTATTCTGGCCTTCAGGAGTACCTTGGGAATGAGAGGCAGAGGTGGAAAGGCATAGACATGAAGATTGCTCCAACTGAATGATAGAGCATCCACCTTCCAAGCTGTGGGATGAAACATTTTGTGCAAAACTTTGGCAACTGGTAATTTAGTGGAGAAGCGAACAGATCTATGTCTGAGTCCCCATAACACTGTCAACTTTTGAAACACATGAGGATCCAGTTTCCACTCGTGAGGATCCACAATTTGTCTGCTCAACACATCTGCTAAGGAGTTCTGTGCTCCTGGTAGAAACCTTGCCTGAAGATTGAGGTGTAAACTGAGAGCAGTCTCCCACAAAATCATCGCTTGCCTGCAAAGAGGGTACGAATGGGTTCCCCCTTGCTTGTTGATGTACCACATGACAGTAGTGTTGTCTGTTTGAATCAACACCTGTCCTGGGTGAAGTAAATCCTTGAAAGCCATCAATGCAAATTGAACTGCTAACATCTCCTTCAAGTTGATATGCAAATGTTGAAGTCTGACAGGCTACGTGTCTTGCACCCATTTTCCATTGAGGTGTGCTCCCCAAGCCTTGTCCGAGGCATCTGTCGTTAGAATCTGACTCGCCTCTGGTCGGGTCACAGAGAGTCCATTGTTTAGGTGACATTCCTGAGCCCACCACAAAAATTCTTTCTGAATGCAAGGTATTATCGGAATGACAGTGTCTAGATCTTGGCAGTGTTGTGTCCATACATTTTTGAGATACCATTGAAGCTTCCTCATATGCAGTTTGGCATTGGGAAGCACCAGAATACAAGATGCCATGAACCCCAAGGCTTGAAGGACTGTCCTTGCAGTCAGCCTGGACTGTAGAGATATTTGATGGAAATAAAGAGAAAGGCTTCTTTGTTTGTCCGGGGTCAAAAAGCCCATCTGGGAAGCTGTATTCAGTCTCACACCCAGAAAGCACATGTCCTGAGAGGGTACTAGACTGGACTTTGTTTCGTTCACAGAATACCCTAGGCATCTTAACACTACCATCACATACTGTAGATGAAGAAGAAGTTCGTCTTTGTGTTGTGCAATAATCAGGCAATCGTCCAAATAAGGATAAATCTGTATTTCTCTTAACCTGAAAAAGGCAATCACTGGAGCCAGAACCTTTGTGAACACTCTGGGCACAGTAGATAAGCCAAAGGGCAATGCAGAGAACTGATAATGTAAATTTCCAGCCCGAAAACGCAGGTACCTCCTGCAACTGGGCCTGATAGGAACATGAAGATAAGCCTCTTTGAGATCCAGAGTTACCATCCAGTGATCTTTTCCCTGAACTTTGGAATGTCCAGATAAGTGTTGAGGATAGATAAATCCAAAATTGGTCTCCACGTGTTCCCTTTCTTTGCTACTAGAAACAGGCGAGAATAAAATCCTAGTCCCACTTCTGACAGAGGAACTGGCTGTATAGCTCCTATTTGAAGAAGCAAAGAAATCTGCTTGTGAGCCTCTATCCTTTGCCGAGGAGGAACGTCTGGCATGCCTTTGAAAGGAGGCAATGTATGGAAATAAAACTTGTAGCCTCGGTTTATAATGTCCAATACCCATTTGTCCTGGGTGACTAAAAGCCAGTTTTGCTTGAAGAGTGCTAACTTTCCTCCCAAAGGAGCTGCCAGGCAAGAAGAATCTGGCAGCTGAAAATGCAGGTCATTGGGCCTGTTTACGAAAGGACTGGCCCCTGCCCTCACCTGCCGATTGTGCAGGAGAACTCCAAGTTCTAGGCCTGAATGTACTGTGAGCTCTGCCCCTGCCACGTCTAGATCTACCCCTAGATTGAGAATCAGAAGAAGGGTAGGTCCACCCCTTAGGAGGCCAATTTCTACTAAACTTTGGAGGTTGCACCTCTAAAAAATCTTTAACAGTCTGCATAGACTTAGCCTCGTCTTCCATTTTCTTCAAAACCGACTCCACAGGGGGACCAAACAAAACTTCAGACTGTAAAGGGGCATCCAGAATTCTAGTTTTAACATGCTCGGACAAATTCTGATCCTTAAGCCAGGCGTGCCTACGAAGAACTGAACCAGTGGCAGCCACCCTAGAAGAGGCCTGTACAGCATCAAAACCACATTGCAAAGAATGCTTACCCACCTGTTCAGAAACATGTACTAAATCCTGCAATTCTTTACACTCTATGCCCTCTGCCAAAGCATCCACTTTAGATTTTAGCTGAGAAAGGAGGAAATTCTGATACTTCAACATATGAAACTGGCAATTTAAAGCCCTCATTGCTAAAGCAGAAGAGGTATACACCTTCTCACCCCATCTATTCAAAGCTCTAGCTTCCTTATCTAGAGGAACCGGATTCTTTACAACAGAGGCTCTAACACCCTTAGGCCCCTGACTAATAGTTTCTGGGTCCGCCCTAGGACTCTTATACAGATATTTATGAGCCTCAGGCACCCTGTAATATCTGTCCGGTTTAACTGGCGCAGGAGGCAAAGAATCTGGATTAAGGGAAGCCTCCGAGAAAACATCTTGAACAACATCCAAAACAGGAGGTATAGCCAAGGGTCTATGCTGTGGTAAAAACAAGAATTCCCTAAGCCTCTTCCGTGAATCAGAGAAATCCTGTCCTTCCCACTTAAAATGCTCCCTCATGGAATGCAGAGTTTCTGAAAATGAAAAATCCTCTGGAGGAGAAGCAGAAGGAGTGGAATCCTCTGCATCAGAATCCGAATAAGGAGGAAAATCTAGAATATCTTCAGCAGAAGACTCTGAGTCATCTGAGGCCTGATCCAAACTTTCCAACTCTGGCTCCACCCTGGGCCTCTTATCAGGAGGGGGCATAGAACCTCTAATTAAAGTAATCAAATCTTCTGCCATTTTAAGCATGTGCTTTTTAGGCACAGACCCTGAAGTACCTGGAGGGACACCAGAGGAAGGCAAAACAGACCTGCCCTTAGAAGAAGCCTTAGAAATAGAAGCAGAAGGCCTAACCACCACCTTAGGCATAGAAGGGAGAACAGTAACTTGAGAGGCCCCTTCAGCCTGACCTGACTCCTGGGAGGCCACATCCTGCAAAATCAAAGTTTCCCCCTGAGACTCAACAGAAACTTCAGCCGGATCCACCTGCTCTACTGTAGCTTCTGCAGGACCGGCGTCCGAAACGGACAAATCAACCTGTCTAGGTTTCAAGGATTTGTCTTTGCGCTTCTTCGTGGAAGCGGGCGTCGGAGGATCCGACGGCATATTATAATTACACCGCTTACCAAAGACTAACCTAGCACAATCTAACCTTCTTTTTATAGTGCGCTTATTAAACCTAGCACAAAACCGACACCCGACTACGTCGTGGTCCGGTCCCAAACAAGGAATGCAAAGACAGTGATAATCCCTATGCGGTATCTGTTTCCCACAAGAAATACAATTATTCACTTTTTCTGACATCCGGAATTAACTGAGGCAAGAAAAAACAAAAATATTCCCAACGGGTACTTAGCCCAACTTGGTTTCGGTCTGAAACTCAGAATTCGAAAATTTCAGAACGCCGAACGGCACTTGCAACGCTGCTTCTGCATCGGACCATGCGGCAAAAAAGACTGAGGATATGACGTCGGTCATGCGCTTTTATACCCTGACGCTCTGATGTCAGATCTGAGCGCCCATGACCGACGTCAGCCTAATACTTTGGTATTCGGGCCGACCGAGGACAGCGGACTACCCATAAGTAAGGACTGCAGCAATGTGAGATGAAGAACATCAGCAGGTGTCTTTCGACAATAAAAAACAAATCATGTAATTAATACAATTTTATTAAATCTGTACGATTAATGCTGAGAGATACACAAATATGACCGCAATTTACATCTGATGAGAAAGATCTAATGGCACAAGTTTGGGTGTTACAAAGAGTTGGAAAAATTCCTACAGAGTACCTTATCAAAAATGTTGGGGGAGCAAACGGCTATAACTAAGGAATTATTCTTTTGAGCCACAGGATTTGAATTACCTAAACAAACTGCTATTCACAGCCAAAAAGCAATTTAAACAAAATGGAAATCAAAATCTAAGCCAAGCATAACTGAAATATTGCATATTGTAAAAAAAAAGATACTCATTTCATTGCAGTGAGAAAAAGGAAAGAGCAAATCAGAAAAAGGAATTTGTAGGAATACATGGAGAATAATGTTCAGAAGTGAGGATTAAGGGAAGGCAAGAACTGATCAATTTATGTAATGCTGGAGTGAACAATAACTGTTAAAACATACATATATTGTAAAAAAAATAATGAAACCATCACTGTTCTTATTAATACGTGTACGCTTGTCAATGTATGAATTGTGATTTAATAAAGCTGTACAAAAAAATTACTTTTGCTTTCCGATTTGTCTTACCTTAGAAAGGACCCGAGGAAGGTAATCAGGCTCGTAGGATACAAATGGAAATAATGCTGAAACATTTGTAAGAAGGCATGACAAGATGAGAGGGTCCCTAGTGTCATATTCAAGGACAGACTTCAACAGCTCAATGCCAGCATTAACTGGAATTTTCTGCAAACAGAAACAAATCAACCATCACATGCACATTCTTTACTTTAATAAAACAATAACTCTAGAAGTAATGAACATACAAACTTTATGGTCTGACATATAAAAAAATGATTTTCGTTATAATAAATTTAAGAGTTACTAAACTTAAAAGTACTCAAGAATAGAGCTAATCTATATTAGAAATCTGCAGTATGAAAAGCACACAGAAGTAAATCCTTACAGAGCCAAAAACTGGAGATCACACAATGGTTCCTCCCTTCAACAATCTATGCAATACATTTTGAAATATGTTTGAGGTTCTTGGAGTACTGCCTCACCAATTCAAATGTACTTTGCCTTCTCTCTCAGCAAATACCTGTATTTAAAGACGATTGCACAGCTGGCCAATGCATGCAGTGATGTGTAAGTGTCACCTATATGAGTATAGTACAGTTGTGCACACTTACATAAATTTAGATGTTCAAGTGTATTCACTGTTGCAGTCATTACATTAGGGTTATCTGCTTGCAGCAGCCCTCAGTCGGCCTGATTAACAAAGTCTTGGGTCCTGCGTCAGTTGCTGTCCCTTCTTCCATGACGTCAGGGGTATAAAACATGCAGCAGACACCATTGCATCAGTTTTTCTTGCCCCAGATGTCAGGTGCCCCCTTAATGGGGAGCAAATAAACATAAAAACACAAAGGTATACCTCCAACAAAAAGCAAATACACCAAAAAGGCTTTTAAGCATAGTAAAGGAAAGAAGAGGTATAGCCAGAAGTTAGGGGGCTGGAGGAAGGGTAACCAGGACTGCAACAGCGAATACACTCGCACATCTACATTTATGGTAAGTGTACACAACTGTACTATGTTATTCATGTTTCACTGTTGCAGTCATTACATTTGGGTAGATTCCCAAAGCTATGCTTGGGAGGAGGAATTTAGATATCATTAGGGCCAGCTATAAGGCCCAGCAAGACTGCAGTGGCAAAGCCAGCTCTGGATTTAGAGAAAATTGGCAAATGATAATGCTTGGTGAAAGTATGTACAGAACTCCAGGTAGCAGCTTTTAGGATGTCCCTGGTAGGGTCGCCTCTAAGAAAGGCTGTAGAGGTAGATGCAGCCCTGGTGGAGTGAGGTCTGATCCCCTGGGGGATAGGTTTTCCATGGTGCTTATAGCAGAAATTAATTTAATGGCTTATCCATTTAGAAATGGTTTGCTTTGAAATAGCCTTCCCCTCTGCCCCTGCAGAAAATGCCACCAGCAGTTGTTCAGATTTCCTTTGAGGTTTAGTCCTGTCCAAGTAGAATCTAAATTGTCTGTGCACATCTAAGGAATGCAATATACGTTTCCCTTTATTCTGTGGATTGGGAAAGAAGGTTGATGGCAAATAAATGGACAGATTAAGAGCCACAATGGATACCACCTTGAACATGAAGGATGGATTGGTTCTGAGAAACACCCTGTCCGCATGAAAGATTATGAAAGGCTCCACTGCCATAAGGGCCTGTAATTCAGATACCCTTCTAGCTGAAGCAATTGCTAAAAGGAAAGTTGTTTTCCAAGAAAGAAATTTTAAGTCTGCAGTAGCAGCTGGCTCGAAAGGAGGTAGAGTGAGTTTCTCCAACAAAGTTAAGGACCCAGGCTGGGGTTGGAGCTCTCCTGGGTGGTCTCAAATTTTTGGCCCCTCTGAGGAACTGCTTCAGAAGTGGATGAGAGAAGGGCTGTGTTATAATGAGCTGAAATGGCTGAGGCGTGGATTTTAATGGAGGAAAAAGACAGGCCCTTGTGAAACATCTCAGTTAAGTATTGTAAAATCTGAGGTAAATTTGGCGCTGCTGTGCTCATCCCTTTAGACTGGTTCCAGGCACAGAATCGTTTCCATTTTTCAGCATAAGATTTTCTAGTACTAGGCTTCCTTGCCTCTAAAATGATTTCCATCACAGGTTTGCCGAGGGATGGTAAAGGAGAGATTAAGTAATTAGCCAGGCTGCAAGGTTCAGTGTTAGAAGCTGAGGGTGCAGAATCTGGTTCTCCTGCTGAGACAGCAGGGAAGGAGTCTGAGGCAGGTGCCATGGAGATAATCATGACACAATGTGCAGGAGGGGGTACCAGTGTTGGCGCGGCCAGTCTGGAGCAATCAAAATCATCCTTGGTTCGCCCCGTTTAACTTTTAGTAATACTTTGGAGAGCAGAGGCAGAGTGTGGAAGGCATAGACTGATAGGTTTTTCCAGCTGAAAGACAGAGCATCTGCTTGTTTGTAGGGAGTCCTTGTGCACAACTTGTCCAATTGGTAATTCTGGGGAGAAGCAAACAGGTCTATATCTGGGCTCCCCCATTTGCTTGTCAACATGTTGAAAATCCTTGGTTCTAGTTTCCACTTGTGTGGGTCCATGAGGTTTCTGCTTAATCCGTCTGCCAGTGTACTTAAATTTCCTGGCAGGAATTGAGCTTGTAGGTGCACTTGGTAGCTCAAGGCTGTTCCACAATGCCATAACTAGTCTGCAGAGGGGGTACCAATTGTGTACCCCCCTGCTTGTTTATGTACCACATAACAGTGGTGCTGTCCGTCTTTACCATTAGATGTCCTGGAAGAATGTGGTCCTTGAAGGCTGTCAGAGTATTCTGTACAGCTAACATTTCTTTTTGACTGATATGCTGGTGCATTTGACTTGGGTTCCATTTGCCCTGAATGCACTTCCCTGCCAGGCGAGCCTCCCAAGCATAGTCTGATGCGTCTGTTAGGGTTCTGGCGGCAGGGGGTGGTGTGAAAGGTAGTCCCTTGTTTTGATGGCAGGCCTCTGCCCACCACAGGAATTCTAGGTGTAGGCAAGGTATGATAGGAATCATTGTTCTTGAGAATGTTGACACCATAGGCTTTTTAGATACCACTGCAGTTTCCTCATATGCGGTCTAGCATATGGAATTAGAAGAATGCAGGAGTCCATGAACCCCAAGGCTTGCAGTATTTGTCTTGCAGATAGCATGGTTTTTGTGGCCACTTGATTGAAGTAGGATGTCAATTGAATTTGTTTTTCTGGCGTGAGTTAAGCCATCTGGGAAGTCGTATTCAAGCTTGCTCCCAGGAATATAATTTGCTGACAGGGTACCAAGTGTGATTTCTTTTTGTTTATGGTCTACCCTAGACAAATAAAAACCCTTTGTACAAGGGCCAGATGATTCAAAAGCATGTCCTGGCTTTCTGCCTGAATTAGACAATCGTCCAGGTATGGGTATATCTGAATATTCCTTTGCCTACAAAATGCAATAACTGGAGCTGGACACTTTGCAAATACTCTGGGCGCAGTAGATTAGCCAAAGGGCAGTGCAGAGAACTGATAGTGTGTGTAGCCTGCTTTGAAGCATAAGTATCTTCTGCAAGATTCCCTGATTGGGATGTGCAGGTAATGCTTCTTTTAGTGTTGCCAACCAGGCATCTTTGCCTGGCACAGGAAGTAATTGGTGAAGAATCAGCATCTTGAAGTTTGGAATCTCCAAAAAGGTGTTTAGAATAGACAGGTCCAGGATAAGACGCCATAAATTGTCTTTTCTGGGTACCAGGAAAAGTCTCGAGTAGAAACCTTGTCCCTTTTCCTCTTCTGGTACCAGATGAATAGCCCCCATGCTTAAGAAAGTACTTGTTTTTGTGCCTCTGCCCACTGATTTGGGGGTGAGTCCGGCCACCCGCTCGGTGTTGGCAATGTGTGGAAGTGGAATCTGTATCACCTAGGACACTATATTTAAAACCCATTTGTCCTGGGTAATGAGTTCCCCATTGTTTGCATGAAGAGCAATCTTTCCCTCCAAAGGGGCAGTCAGTTGATAAGTACTTGTAATTTTAAAAGGAAGTCAATGAGACAGTTTACCATAAAGGGGAGTCTTATTATTCCCAGATTTGGAAGTGGAGGCCCCCCCACTGCTTAGTTCTGTGTGTCCCCTGGGACTGAAACCTGGGTTTTTTGTTGTGTCTGGGGGGTTTGGCTTGAGAAGACCTGGAAGGGGCTGAAAAGGACCAATTCTTAGAGGGCCAGTGCCTACTAAATCTAGGAGGCTGAACTTGTAAAAAATCTTTAAGTTTGCATAGATTTAGCTTTATCTTCCATCTTTAAGAAATTCCTCAGCCTTGATGCCAAACAGGCGGTCCTGACTTAAAGAAGCATCCAACAATTAAGCTTTAACATGATTAGGCAAAGATTGCTCCTTAAGCCAAGCATGCCTTCTGAGCACAGACCCAGTAACAAAGCAGCCGTGCAAGAGGCCTCTAATGAATCAAAACCAACTTGTTCAGCAGAATGCATTAAATCCTTTAATTCTTTATTTTCCACAGAGTCAGGAAACAAAATAATTTTCAATTTAAGCAGTCCAGTAACATGCTGCTGATACTTTAACATAAGAAACTGGCAGTTTAAAGCCCTAATGGCCAAAGTTGCAAAAGTGTAAACCTTCTTACCATCTATCCAGCGCCATGGAGTCTATCAGAAGGGGTAGGATTTTTAGCAGTAGAAGCCTTAATGCCCTTGGGCCCCTGTGAAATAGTCTCTGGATATGCAATAGGATTTTTAAAAAGGAACTTGTGGGACTCGGGGACCCTGTAGTATCTGTAAGGTTTTCTGGGAGCAGGAGGCAGGGAATCGGAGGCCAAACTACATTCCGAAAAAGCATCAACAATGTCTAGTACAGGAGGAATAGCTAAAAGCCTATGCTGAGGTAGGAGAAGGAAATCCCTAAGCCTCTTTTTATAATTAGAAAAATCCTGGCTTTCCCAGTGGAAATGCTCCCTTAGTGTGTGTAAGGTTTCCCCAAAAGAAAAATCCTCAGGAGGGGAAGCAGAGGGAATGGAGCCCTCTGCATCAGAATCTTCATAAATAGATAAGGGCAAATCCAGATCATCAGAAGAATCAGAAAAAACAGAATCCTGATCATAAGATTCATAATCAACTTCAGTCCTAGGCCTCTTTGAAGGGGGGGGGGGTTAGCTACCCCGGATTAGAGTTACTAGATCTTCAGCCATTCTTGTCATTTGTTTTTTAGGCATAGAGTCCTTAGCATGAGGCCTGGGCATCGTTTTTTTATGCATGAATCGAGATTTAGGCCTAAGTAAAGAAAAAGGCATCTGTTTAATATGCAAGTCCATAGGCCTGAATACACCCTCAGATGCCGGTGCCTGCACAGTGGCTCCAGACCCATCCAAGGTAGAGACATCCGCAGGTTCCATAGTTGAAGAATCTCGCAGCATACTGGACTCCGAATGGGTCTCAGTAGAGGCCTGTGAATCAGAAGTAGCGGGTATCAGGGGCTGCAAAAGTGCCCCACTGAGTACCGGCGAACTGGCGACAGGCTTAGAAGCGTTGTCAGCAGTTTTGGAACTCGGCAGCCTGTCTGTCTATCTTTGTGCTTTTTCGAAATCCCGGTAGTCGGATGACTAACCGATGACATTTCTGGATAATTAAACCAAGAACCGAAATACTTAGAGGCGAAAACATACAGACGATGGATAGTGCGCCAATTAAATAAAGCATAAAACCGACAGCAAGGTACGTCGTGGTCAAGGCCTAGGAAAGGAATACAGTACGAATGAAAATCTTTGAGTTATTTGCTTTCCACAAGTAATGCAATTATTAACTTTTACTGACATCGGTAAGGAGCAAGAAAAAAAGTTTCCCCAACGGGGTACTTAGCTTTAATTGAAGACTTCGGTTCTGAAACTCGAAAATGAAAACCGGCACTTGCAAACTGCTTCGGCTTCGGGCACCGCGCCACAAGAAAGACTGATGTAATGGCGTCTGCTGCATGTTTTATACCCCTGACGACCTGACGTCATGGAAGAAGGGACAGCAACCGACGCAGGACCCAAGACTATGGTAATCAGGCCGACTTGAGGGCTACCTGCAGGCAGATAACCCAAATGTAATGACTGCAACAGTGAAACACGAAGAACATCTGCACTTTATGGAATGTCTGGTAACCTGGGAAGAGAGGGGCCAGGAGAGAGGTGGGTGATGCTTATTCCAGTCTGCTCTGCCAATCAGTCAGGAGTTTTGTGGCAGATTCCAAGAGAGATAAGGCATACTTGGCCATGTGAGTTTCTCTGAAGGACAAGGTAGCAGAAGTATAAATCTTTTTACCCAGTTGTTCCATTGTTTTGCGTCTGTCAGCAGGGAGAATAGTGGTAGTGAGCAGGAGTCTAGATGCCTTGTCGGTAGAGATGGAGATGGTGGCTGGATCAGCAAGTAGAAACTTAAGCAGCTGCTTAGCAGTGTCAGGCACCTTATAAAGTCCATCTGGTCTGCATGGAGCAGGAGGTTGGGAGTCTGAGTTAACAGATGCTGAGGATAAGGCATCTGAAAAGGCAGGCAGGATAGGTGGAAGTGCAGATGGACTTGGGGAATCCATCTACATGAGGTCGTAATATCTTTTTTGGACCTCAGTCATTTCAGAGGATTCCCATTTGAAGTGTTCCTTCGTCCTGGAGATGGTTTCTCGTTCCTTCGTCCTGGAGATGGTTTCTCCAAGTGTCAAGTCTTCTGCTGGGGAGCCAAGATCAACTGATTATTCCTCAGAGGAGCCATACCCCAAAGGGGAAGAAATCTGTGAAGTATAAGATAGTGACTCCTCTGAGAAATTAGAGAAACTTTCCTCTTCCCTGGGGATAAAGTCTGAGGCCTATGATTCAGGAGTGGAGGGGATGTGGAAGCACTAACTTTAGAGGTAGGCCTCAAGGCCATGAAAGCACTAAAAGGCTTCGACTAAAATCATGCCAATCACGCATGCTTTTAGGAGAGGGGGAAATGTGCTCCCCCCTTCTTTTAAGGAGCCTAGCAGGCGTCTGACGCCTGGAATCTGGAGACTTTAGAGGGTTAGAGGGATCAAACGGGCTTTCAAAGAATGCTGGTTCCCTCCCAGTGACAAAAACCAGCACCGGTATAGCCTCAGCGGACATGCTTTCACATAGGGATTGTGTGGCATGCGTGGAGGTACCCACTCTATCCGATGCAGCAGAACTGGATCCTTCTACCAAGCCAATGTCGGGCACAGGCTGAGGATTGGATGGAAAAGGCTCAGCGGTAGACATACCTCTCAACTGTCCCTGATTTTCAGAAACGTCCCTGATTTTGACTCATTTTAGCTCTGTCCCTCTTAACCCCTCCTAAAACTAGTGCCTTTTGGTGGAAAGGTGGTGAATTACACTTAATGAATAATGACAATAATTAAGAGTTATAGACTTATTTTACTTCGGAAAATGTGTATTAATTCATATGCACTCATTCTGTCAATGTTTCAAGTTAATAGCAGTAATATTTTAAAAGTGTCCCTGATTTTTTCTTGACTTGTCCCTGATTCTGTTGAAATTTGTCCCCGATTGGTTGAGAGGTCTGGCGGTAGATGAAGACTGTAGGGTCTTGGCCTTCTTTTTTGGTGGTCCCGAAGGAAAGTCTGAGGAGCCTTCCATCCCTAAAGCAATCTGCTTAAGGCACTGGTTTTCCAAGTAAAGGTTTAATGTGTGCAAGCGGCTACGTAGGGTCTTCGGTACAAATGCCTGGCAAATGGGGCAGGCCTTGTGGTCATGCGACTGTCCCAAACAGAAAAGACACTTATCATGGGCGTCCTTGTGAGGGATCTGGCTGCCGCACTGACAATTACCCTTTCTGGATGACATGAACAGGCAATACAATTATAAAAGGAAGAACTGAAAAGGTCCAAAACGGGGTACTTATTTTATTTATTCCAATCTAATATCAGCAGTGGCACCTGGCGTACGATTGGCATCTGAGAAGTTCTGATGGCTGGTGTGTGCCGACATCACTTTTATGGCCCTCATTCCCTCAGCCACATCAGACATCACTTGCACCTCTGAGGAACTGAAAACTTTTGTACACTGGCCACATGTATGAGAGACAAGAGGAGTAAACCCATATGCAGAATAATGCAACATGGGAATAGGACATCTATGCATTTCATCCCTAACTTTCTTTATACATCTCTATGTGCATGGCTCAGCTACAAGCTGTCCTGTCATTTTCACATCTGCTTTTCTGGGACACCGACATTCTTCTGCTTGACATATTTCCTTTTCTTACCAAGCTGTTATAACCATATTTCCTGAAATGCCTGTGCATTTACTCCAACCAATAACCAGACTACAGCCTAGTGTCTTGGTGATCTTAAATAATTCACTAACCACTGCCTGCAGCTGACTATGGCCATCAATGGTTTACAATGGGTGGGGGGAGCAAACCATTTGAATATGGAAGACTTAGCATTTTTTATTTGATCTCAATGCTCTTTCCATACTAGAAGGAATTTACCAGAAAGTACAGTTGTGTACATTTACCATAAATGTAGATGTTCGAGTGTATTCACTGTTGCAGTCATCACACTTGCGTTATCTGCCTGCCGGTAGCCCTCAGTCCGCCTGAATACCAGTGACTTAGAATTTCTGCGTTGGATGCTGTCGCTCCAGGACTGAAATCCGGTTGTCAGGGGTATAAAAAGCAGACAACGCCATTACATCAGCTTTTCTTGCCCAAATGTAAAGAGCCCACCAAATAGGGAGCTAAGTTATGGTGGGGGAAAACACCACCAGTAAAAAGTAAATACCAATACCCCTGAAAGGGGGGAGTAAAAGGCATAGAGAGTATAGAAAGAGAGAGAGAAGCCAGGGGGCTGGAGGGAGGGAAACCAGGACCGCAACAGTGAATACACTCGAACATCTACATTTATGTTAAGTGTACACAACTGTACTATGTTCTTCATGTTTCACTGTTGCAGTCATCACACCTGGGTAGATTCCCAAAGCTGAAGGATGGAGGCAGTCAAGAAGAGTTGGGGCTGGCTAGAATGCCTTGCAGGACTGCTGTTGCAAAACCTGCCCTAGACTTTGAAAAGATTGGCAAGTGGTGATGCTTGCTGAAGGTGTGTACAGAACTACAGGTAGCAGCTTCCAGGATGTCCCTTTATAGGGACTCCCCTGAGAAATGCTGTAGAGGTAGACATTGCCCTAGTGGAATGTGTTCTGACCACCTGAGGGGTTGGTTTCCCATGGTGCTTGCAGCAGAAATTGATGCAGTGTGCTTTCCATTTGGAAACTGTTTGCTTTGAAATGGCCTTGCACTCTTGCCCTTGTTGCAAAGCTGACTAGTAACTGGTCAGATTTTCTGAAGGGCTTAGTCCTACCAAGATAGAATCTGAGCTGTCTGTGTACATCCAAGGAGTGCAGGATCCTTTCCCCTTTATTTTGAGGATTAGGGAAGAAGGTTGGCAAATGTATGGATTGGTTGAGAGCCACACTACTGGACACCACTTTAGGCATAAAGGAAGGGTCTGTCCTGAGGGAAACCCTGTCAGCATGGAAAATAACTAAGGGTTCCACAGCCATAAGTGCTTGTAGCTCAGACACTTCTAGCTGAAGTGATGGCCAGAAGCAATGCTGTTTTCTAAAACAGGAGTTTTAATTACTGCTGACGCTGCAGGCTCAAAGGGGGAAGTGTGAGCTTTTCCAGTAAAAGTTAAGGTCCCAAGCAAGGGTTGATGCTCTCCTTGGTGGCCTTAAGTTGTTTGCCCCTCTCAGGAATTGTTTGATAAGAGGGTGCGAGAAGAGAGGTGGCTCAGTAGTGTAATGAGCCAAAATGGCTGAGGCATGTATCTTAGTGGAGGAGAAGGACAGGCCTTTGTGGAGTACATCTGCTAAGTAATCCAGGATTAGAGGCAGGGAGGGCAGAGTTGTGTCCTCTCCTTTAGATAGACTCCAGGAGCAGTACATTTTCCACTTATCAGCATAGGATTTTCTTGTACTGCAGGCTTCTAGCTTCAAGAATGACATCCAGCACCTGCTTGCTTAGGGTTGCTGGGGGAGAATTCAAGGGATAAAAGCCAGGTTGCAAGATTTAGGGTTTGCAGTTGCAGATGCAAAATCTGTCTCTCTTACTGAGAGAGCAGGGTTGGGTTCTGATGTAGGTGTCAGGGTGGCACTGGTGTTACTCTGTGCAGGAGTGGGTACCAGTGCTGGCATGGCCAGTTCTGGGCAATCAGAATTGTCCTTGGTTTGGCCTGACTTATTTTGAGTAATACTCTTGGGAGGAGGGGCACAGGTGGGAAGGCATAGACTGAGAAATTTACCCAATAAAAAGACAGGGCATCCACTTTCCAGGCCCTGCTGTGAGGGTTCCTAGTGCAGAATTTGCTGAGCTGGTGGTTGCAGGGGGAAGCAAAGAGATCCACCTCTGGGGTCCCCTATTTCTGAATCAGAAGGTTGAAGGTGCTGGGCTCTAAGTGCCACTCGTGTGGGTCTAGGAGATTTCTGCTTAAGTTGCCTGCAAGTGTGTTTTGTTTGCCTGGCAGGAATTGAGCTTGCAGATGGGCTTGCATGTCCAAAACCGTGTTCCACAGGGCCATGGCTAACCTGCAGAGTGGGTAAGAGTGGAATCCTCCCTGCTTGTTGATGTATCACATAACTGTGGTGCTGTCTGTTATTAGTAGGTGTCCTGGAGAGAGTAGGGATTTAAAAGCTGTCAGGGTGTGCTGCACAACTAACATCTCTTTTTGGTTGATGTGCAGATGAATCTGACTTGGGCTCCAGTGGCCCTGAATGCATTTGCTGCCCATGTGTGCTCCCCCAGGCACAGTCTGATGCATCTGTGGTTAGGGTATGGGTGACGTTGAGTAAAGAGCAGTCCCTTGTTGTGGTTGCATGCTGCTGCCCACCAAAGAAACTCTGTCCTTAGACAGGGTATGATAGGAATGATTGTTTCCAAGTCCTGAGAATGTTGGCAGCAAAGACCACCACTGAGGTTTCCTCATGCAGTCTGGCATATGGAATTAGCAGGATGAACGAGGCCATGAACCCTAGGGCCCTCAAGATTTTCCTTGCGGATACCTCAGTTCTGGTGACCATTTGTTTGAAACAGGCTGTCAGATAGCATTCCTCACTTCAGATAAACAAGTCTATCTGGGATGCTGTGCCCAAGCTTGCTCACAGGAATACAATCTTTTGACTGGGCACCAGTTTTGATTTCTTTTCGTTGATGATGTACCCCAGGGATGTGAGAAGGCTTTTTACAAATGTCAGGTGTTGCAACAGCAATTTGACTGTCCGTCTGAATCAGGCAGTCGTCCAAGTACAAGTAAATTTGGATATTTCTCTGCCTGCAGTAAGCAATGGCTGGAGACATGCATTTTGTGAATACTCTGGGAGCAGTGGATAAGGCAAAGGGAAGTGCAGAGAACTGATGATGCATAGATCCGGCCCTGAAACGTAGATATTTCCTGCATGACTCCCTTATAGGGATGTGCAGATAGGCTTCTTTTAAGTCTAGGGTGACTAACCAGGCATCCTTGGCTAGCATAGGTAGAAGCTGTTGCAGGGTAAGCATTTTGAATTTTGGTACCACCAGGAAGGTGTTGAGAATTAAAAAATCCTGGATTGGGCGCCAAGAGCCCTCTTTTCAGAGTACCAGGAAAATTCTGGAATATAATCCTTGACCTATCTGTTCCAACGGAAATGGTTGAATAGCCCTGATAGAGAGCAGGGATAGGAGTTGGTTTTGTGCCCCTGCCCACTGGTTTGGAGGAAGGTCTGGGAAACCTTTTGGGGTTGGCAGAGAGTGGAAGTAGAATTTGTACCTATGGGATAGAATGTTGAAGACCCATCTTGTCTTTTGTGATGGACATACAGTTTTTTGCATGAAGGGCAAGTTTTCCTCCTAGGGGTGCAAGCAGTTAGGCAGAAGTGGGGAATGGAGTAGAGAAGCAATTGACAGCTCTTTCCGTACGGAGGTGGTTTACCACTCCCTGTTCTGGGGTGGGGGCATTCCATTGCTTAGATCTCTGCATATCCTGAGACTGTAATCTGGGTGGTCTGTTTCTCCTGAGTCTAGTTTGGAATGGTCTGGAGGGGGCTGGAAAGGACCAGTATTTCAAGGGACACTGCCTACTGAAACTAGGAGGCTGTACTTGTAAGAATTCTTTAACTGTCTGCATAGAGTTAGCTTTTTATTTCATCTTTTTAAGAACATCTTCTGCTTTGGTGCCAAACAAATTGTCCTTGTTCAAAGGAGCTCCTAATAACTTTGATTTGACAAGGTCTGCTCCTTAAGCCAAGCATGCCTTCTCAATACAGAACCAGTGACTGCTGCCCTGCAAGATGCTTCTAGGGCGTCAAAGCTACACTGCAATGTATGCTTGCTGACTTGGCTTGCAGAGCGCATAAGCCCCTGTAATTCTTTATTTTCTGCTCAGTCTGTAACGGTTGCTACTTTTTGCTTAAGTTCCATAATATGTCGCTGGTACTTAAGCATGTGAAACTGACAATTCAAAGCCCTAATGGCAAGAGCTGCAGAGGTAGATACTTTCTTACCCCAGCTGTCCAAAGCTCTGGAATCCCTGTCCGAAGGGGTGGGATTCTTAGCTGTAGTTGTCTTGATACCTTTAGGCCACTGTGAAATTATCTCTGGGTCAGAAGTAGGATTTTTGAAAATAAATTTGTGAGAGTCAGGCACTCTGTAGTACCTGTCTGGTTTCCTAGGGGCAGGGGGTAAAGTATCAGGAGTAAGACTGGATTCCATAAATACATCAACTTCCAGACTCGGAGGCATTGCTAAAGGCCTGTGCTGTGGCAAATCTAGAAAATCTCTGAGTCTTTATGGACTGAGGATAGTACTGGCATTCCCAGTGAAAATGCTCTCAAAGTATGTAAGGATTCACCAAAAGAAAAGTCCTCTGGAGGAGAGGCAGAGGGAATGGATTCCTCTGCATCTGAATCCTCATAAGCAGATAAGGGCATGTCTTCATAATCAGATACCTCAGAGTCATCCGACTCGGTCTGTTGAAGCTTCTGGGGACTGGTCTCTTTCTCTTAACAAGTGAAGGCTGACTTACCCTAATCAGCATAATAATGTCTTCTGCCATTCTAAGTGGCTGATGTTGTGGCAAGGGAACAGGTGCATGTGTTTTGGTCGTCGGTTTTCTAGGCGTAGCGCATACTCTTGGCCTTAGAAACTCGGTAGTTTTACACAGAATTGAAGTAGTCAGTTTGTGTCGAACATCGGTAGTGTGAAGAACTTCCTCAGAAGCCAGTGTTTGCTCAGCAGTTGCGGACCCATCCAAGGTAGAGACATCTGCAGCTTCCACAGTCGAAGAAAAGTCTTGTGGCATTCCGGACTCCGAACGGGTCTCGGTAGAGGCCTGTGAAGCCACTGATGCGGGCATCAGAAGCTGCAAAAGCACCTTACTGAGTACTGGCAAACTGGCGACTAGCTTAGTGGAAGCGTCATTGGCAGATTTGGACCTGTGTGGTCTGTCTCTGTCTTTATCCTTATTTTTTTTTGGAAAATCGGTAGACGGATGGCTTAGAAAAGCCATTTCGGAATACGGAGAAAGACAGCAAAAGCATTTAGTGACAATAAGGGCACAACAACGAATGGCTCGGGCGTTGAACAAGGCACAAAACCGACAGCGAGGTACGTCGTGGCCTGGGCCTAAACAAGTGATGCAGTAAGAATGAAAATCTTGGTGTGGTATTTGCTTTCCATAGGCAAGACAATTGTTAACTTTTTCTGACATCGGTTAGAGCAAGAAAACAGGATCCCCAATGAGGTACTTGGCTTTAGCAGACTTGAGGCTGATTGAATTCGCTAACGAAAACTCAGGTAGCGGACGACCAGCACTTGCAAACTGCTACTGCTTCGGGCTCCTTGGCAAGGAAAAACTGATGCAACGGCGTCGGCTGCCTGTTTTTATACCCCTGATGACCTGACGTCAGTCCTGGAGCGATAGCATCAGATGCAGAAATACGAAGTCTCTGGTATTTGGGCCGACTGAGGGCTACCTGCAGGCATATAACCCAAGTGTGATGACTGCAACAGTGAAACACGAAGGACATCTGCACACTACTCACCTGTGTGTGATCTTATGACGGTTTCTACTGCCAAACCTCATACTGGCCACAATTACACAATTTCACAGAGAGAAGTTCAGAACAGCCTCTCCACTACTCCTGTTGTTTCAAACGTGCTGATCAAGGTAATCCTCATAGGTGGTTCCATATGTCTTGATAAGATAACTCAGGTTAACCATTATCAAGATCAACTCATTTTGTCCCATTTTACTGAGGAGGATCTACAACTGAATGGCCTCTTACCACTGCTGCCCTGCTGTGCAGCATATTGTGAAATCATTGGAGTACAGCTCTCTCTCTGATTGTAAAGACATCCTTCAATGTCTTCAAAAGACTCTCATGATTCCTACACCATTTGTCTGGCCCTGCTGCACATAAGGACTGGAAAGCGGACTATGCCACAGGTGACCGGTAATGACCTTCCTTAAGTTACCAATTAAGTATTCCAAACTGTTGGGTTATCTCACCAAATACCTGGACGTCTGGTTGGAGTACCAAATCTAAGCCCACAGATGTAAGTGTACACAAACTTACATACAAGCTTAAAAGCCTTGTACCATCTTACCACTGTCTGAAATCAGTTCTTGTACCAGTTGGTCTGATCTGTCTGTGGTCACTGGTATCATTTGTTTTCACTGGTTTGGCTAAGCCCCCCATTGGGGAGCCTCCCTTGATTTTATTTAAAAACTTTGGTGTTTGCCATTCTATTAGGATGTTATCTAGGAGGGGAAAGTGCGATTGTGGTATGCAGATTCCCTACAAGGATCTCTACTCAGTGTCTTTTCTGTTTAAGTGCAGAACACGACTATAAAATTTGTAGTATTTGCCAATCTTCTGTACCTAAAATCTTATGTAAGCTATTTTCAACTCTCAACACTTAGAGACCCAGCACCTTAAGTGTATTGCCCAAGGTAAGACGGCAGATACTCCCACACCCAATGTCCCATCAGTCCCAAAAGAAGAAATTCCAGAGACCTAGGCCTGAATTTATGACTGCCAGTCAGACTCTGATGCATCTGCTAAGATTTCCCAACCAGCAGTACACCTAATAGCTTCCGACTCCCACTACTGTGACCCTGCCATAGGCTGGCATGGCATCCGATTCACCCACATCAGAAACAACTGGTACTACCGATGCTGGCAGAAGGGGGAAAGTACAGTTGTGTACACTTACCATAAATGTAGATGTTCAAGTGTATTCGCTGTTGCAGTCATTACATCTGGGTAATCTACTGGCAGGTTGCCCTCAGTCGGCCTGATTAACAAAGTCTTGGGGCCTGCATCAGTTGCTGTTCCTTCTTCCATGACGTCAGGGGTATAAAACATGCAGCTGACGCCATTACATTAGTTTTTCCTGCCTCAGATGTCAGGTGCCCCCCAAATGGGGAGCAAATAAAATTAAAAAACACAAAAAATATACCCACAACCAAAAGCAAATACATCAAAAGGGCTTTTAAGCATAGCGAAAGAAAGTAGAGGTATAGCCAGAGAAAATTAGGGGGCTGGAGGGAGGGTAACCAGGACTGCAACAGTGAATACACTCAAACATCTACATTTATGGTAAGTGTACACAACTGTACTATGTTCTTCGTGTTTCACTGTTGCAGTCATTACATTTGGGTAGATTCACAAAGCTATGGTTGGGTGGAGGGAATTATACAGCATTAGGACCAGCTATAAGGCCCTGCAGGACAGCAGTGGCAAAGCCAGCTCTGAATTTAGAGAAAAGTGGCTAATGGTAATGTTTGGTGAAAGTATGAATTGAGCTCCAGGTAGCAGCTTCTAGAATGTCCATGGGTAGGAACACCTCCGAGAAAGGCTGCTGAAGTAGATGCAGCCCTGGTGGAATGGGATCTGATCTCCTGGGGGATAGTTTTTCCATGGTGCTTATAACAGAAACGAATACAATGGCTTATCCATTTGGAAATGGTTTGCTTTGAAATAGCCTTTCCCTCTGCCCCTGCAGCAAATGCCACCAGCAGTTGTTCAGATTTTCTTTGAGGATTTAGTCCTGTTTAAGTAAAATCTAAGTTGTACGCGTACATCCAATGAATGCATAATCCGCTCCACCTTGCTCTGTGGACTGGGAAAGAAAGTTGGCAAATGAATGGTCTGATCAAGAGCCACACTGGATACCACCTAAGGCATGAAGGAAGGATTGGTCCAGAGAGATGCCCTGTCCGCATGAAAAATGATGAAAGGCTCTACTGCCATAAGAGCCTGCAATTCGGAAATCCTTCTAGCTGAAGTGACTGCTAACAGGAAAGCTATTTTCCAGGAGATAAATTTTAAGTATGCAGTAGCAGCTGGCTCGAAAGGAGGGAGAGTGAGTTTCTCCAATAAAAAATTGAGGTCCCAGGCAGGGGTTGGTTGGAGCTCTCCTGGGTGGTCTTAGTTTTTGGCCCCTCTGAGATGCTGCTTTAGCAGAGGATGAGAGAAGAGGAGAGGTTCTGTGTTGTAATGAGCTGAAATGTTTGAGGCATGGATTTTTATGGAGGAAAAGGACAGGCCCTTGTGAAGCATCTCAGTTAAGTATTGCAAAATTTGAGGAATGTTGGGCACTGCTGTGCTTACCCCTTCAGATTGATTCCAGGCACATAATCTTTTCCATTTGTCAGCATAAGATTTTCTAGTACTAGGTCTTTTCGCCTCCAAAATAACATGCATCACAGGTTTGCTGAGGGATGCTAAGGGTGAAAATTAGGTGATTAGCCATGCTGCAAGATTCAAAGTTTGGAGCTAAGTGTGCAAAGTTTGGTTGTTCTGCTGAGACATTATGTAAGGTGTCTGAGGCAGGTGCCACGGTGGAAGGTGTGAGACACTGCGCAGGAGTGGGTACCAGTGTTGGCGAGGCCAGTCTGGAGCAATCAAAATCATTTTTGGTTTGTCCTGTTTGACTAAGTAGAACTTTGGAGAGCAGAGGCAGAGGAGGAAAGGCATAGACTGATAGGTTTTTCCAGGTGAAGGACAGAGCATCCACTTTCCAGACTTCTTGATGAGTTCTTGTGCAAAATTTGTCCAACTGATCGTTCTGGGGTGAGGCAAAAAGATCTATGTCTGGACTCCCCCTTTTGCGTGTCAACATGTTGAAAATTGTCCGGTTTCCATTCGTGAAGGTCCATGAGATTTCTGCTTAGTCGTCTGCCAGAGTATTCAGCTTTCCTGGCAGGAATTGAGCTTGTAGTTGTACTTGATAGGTCAAGGCCGTGTTCCACAATGCCATGGCTAGTCTGCAAAGGGGGTAGGAGTGTGTACCTCCCTGATTGTTTATGTACCACATAACCGTGGTGTTGTCCGTCTTTATCAGCAATTGTCCTGGATGAAGGTAGTCCTTGAAAGCTGTCAGTGCATTCTGTACAGCTAGCATTTCTTTTTGATTGATATGAAGATGCATTTGATTTGGGCTCCATTTGCCCTGAATGCACTTCCATGCCAAATGAGCCCCCCAAGCATAGTCTGATACATCTATAGTTGCGGTTTGGGCGGCAGGGGGTGGTGTGAATGACAATCCCTTGTTTTGGTGGTAGGCCTCTGCCCACCACAGGAACTTTAGTTGCAGGCAAGGTATGATAGGAATCATTGTTTCCAGGCTGTGACAATACTGACTCCATAAACTTTTTAAGTACCACTGAAGTTTCCTCATATGCAGTCTTGCATATGGAATAAGAAGAATGCAGGAGGCCATGAACCCCAAGGCTTGCAGAATTTGCCTTGCAGATAGCAGGGTTTTTTCGTGGACACCTGTATGAAGTAAGTCACCAAATGAATTTGCTTTTCTGGCGTAAGGAAAGCCATCTGGGCAGTTGTATTCAAGCTTGCACCCAAGAATGTAATTTTTTGAGGGGGTACCAGTTGTGATTTGTTTTCGTTTATGGTGTACCCTAGACATGTTAGAACCCTTTTTACAAACGCTAGATGTTTTAGAAGAATGTCCTTGTTTTCTGCCTGAATTAGACAATCGTCCAGGTATGGATATATTTGAATATTTCTTTGCCTGCAAAATGCAATTACTGGAGCTAGGCACTTTGTAAAGACCATGGGCGCAACAGATAAGCCTAAGGGCAGTGCAGAGAACTGGTAATGCAAGTAGCCTGTTTTGAAGCGGAGGTATCTTCTGCAAAATTCCCTGATTGGGATATGCAGGTAAGACTCAAATCTAGAGTTGCCAACCAGGCATCTTTGCATAGCACAGGAAGTAACTGGTGAAAAGTCAGCATCTTGAATTTTGGAATGTCCAGAAAGGTGTTTAGAGTAGATAAGTCCAGAATTGGACGCCATGATTTGTCTTTTCTGGGTACCAGGAAAAGTCTTGAATAGAAACCTTGCCCCTTTTCCTCTTCTGGTACTGGCTGAATAGCCCCCAAGTTCATGAGGGAAAGAACTTGTTTCTGGGCCTCTGCCCACTGATTTGGGGGCAGGTCTGGCCATACTGCTTACCATAGGGAGATGCCTTGTTGTTTCCAGATTTGGAAGAGGAGGCACCCCGTTGTTTTGTTCTGAAAGTCCCTTGGGACTGAAACCTGGTGCCTTTGGAATGTCTGGGATTGACTTGAGTGGCTCTCGAAGGAACTGGAAAGGACCAGTTATTAGTAGGCCAGTGCCTACTAAATCTTGGAGGTTGTACCTGTAAGAAATCTTCACAGTTTGCATAGATTTAGCTTGATCTTCCATCTTTTTAAGAACTTATTCAGCCTTATTACCAAAGAGACCGTCCTGTTGTAAAGGAGCATCCAACAATTTCGCTTTAACATGATCAGGCAGAGTTTGCTCTTTGAGCCAAGCAAGCATTCTTAGCACAGACTCAGTTACAGCAGCCCTGCAAGAGGTCTCCAAAGAATCAAAACCACATTGCAAAGTATGTTTTCCAACTTGTTCAGTTGAATGCAATAGATCCTGTAAATCTTTATTTTCCACACAGCCAGAAATTGACATAATTTTCTGTTTGAGTAGTCCCATGATATGCTGTTGATATTTACGCATATGAAATTGACAGTTTAAAGCCCTGATTGCCAAGGTTGCAGAAGTGTAAACCTTCTTACCCCATCTATCCAGCGCCCTGGAATCTCTTATCAGAAGGGGTAGGATTTTTAGCAGTAAAAGCCTTAATGCACTTGGGACCCTGAAAAATGGTTTCAGGATCCGCAACACGATTTTTGAAAAGGAATTTGTGGAAGTCAGGAACCCTGTAGTATCTGTCTGGCTTACAAGGAGCTGGAGGCAGAGAATCAGGAGCCATACTAGATTCTGAAAAAACATCAACTATGTCTACAACAGGAAGTATAGCCAAAGGTTTATGCTGAGGAAGAAGAAGAAAATCCCAAAGTCTCTTTTTAGATTCATAAAAATCCTGCCTTTCCCAGTGGAAATGTTCCTTTAAGGTATGCAAAGTTTCCCCAAAAGAAAAATCCTCAGGGGGAGAAGGAGAAGGAATGGAGTCTTCTGCATCAGAATCCTCATAAGTAGGTATAGACAATTCCCGCTCATTAGAAGAATCACAAGAAATAGAATCCTGTTCAGAGGATTCATAGTCAATATCTTGCCTAGGCCTCTTAGAAAGGGGGTGGTTGATTACCCCTGATCAGAGTAATTAAATCTACAGCCAGAGTAATTAAATCTACAGCCATTTTGATCATTTGTTTCTTAGGCATAGGGGCCTGCACATGTGGCCTAGGTGTCAGTTTTTTAGACATAGGTCTAAATTTTGGCCCTAGTTGTGAAGATGGCGTCGGTCTAATATACAAATCTCTAGGCCTGAAAACACCCTCAGAAGCCGGTGCCTGCACAGCGGCTCCGGACCCATCCAAGGTAGAGACATCTGCGAGTTCCATAATTGAAGCATCTCACGGCATAACGGACTCCGAATGGGTCTCAGTAGAGGCCTGCGAATCAGAATTAGCGGGTATCAGGGGCTGCGAAAGTGCCTCACTGAGTACTGGCGAACTGGCGACTGCCTTAGAAGAAGCGTCGTCGGCAGTTTTGGACCTCAACAGCCTCTTTTTCTTTGCGTTTTGTAGGTATTCTGGTAGTTGGATTGCTAACCGACGACATTTCTGGATAATTGAAGCATGAGCCAAAATATTTAGAAGTAAAAATGTACCGATGTTTAATAGTGCGTTGATTAAATAAAGCGCAAAACCGACAGCAAGGTACGTCGTGGTCAGGGCCTAGGCAAGAAATACAGTATAAATGGAAATCCTTATGAGGTATTTGCTTTCCACAAGTAATTTAATTATTAACTTACTGACATTGGTAAGGAGCAAGAAAAAGTTTCCCCAACGGGGTACTTAGCTTTAAGTTGAAGACTTCGGTTTTGAAACTCGAAAATGAAAATTTCAGGAGTCGGCCTATCGGCACTTACGAACTGCTTCTGCTTCGGGTACCACGCGGCAAGAAAGACTAATGTAATGGCGTCGTCTGCATGTTTTATACCCCTGATGACCTGACGTCATGGAAGAAGGGATAGCAACCGACGCAGGACTCAAGACTTTGTTAATCCGGCCGACTGAGGGCAACCTGCCAGCAGATTACTCAAATGGAATGACTGCAACAGTGAAACACGAAGAACATCTCCACGCTAATCATTTCAGAAAGACCCAAATGTATTCTTCAAATTTTAGTAAGAGACAAAATACCTCTGTCATTAAATGAGGCATGTCAGGGGACAACCTTCTGCATCTTGATAAAGCAGACATAACTCCAAAAAACTATACAGAAGACAAAAAATATTTCCACTCTTCAAACATCTCAAGAAAATGAGTGGACAGGTTTTTCCTAAGGTCTGTTTAAGGCCATCATGGCACTCAAATTGCCATCCTTTGTCTCCTTTGCCCCACCCTTCTACTATTCCTTCACAAGAGGGATCTGGAATTATCCTCAGAGGATGGTGAGGCATAGTCTGATTCAGATGACCATTCTCTGGCCTACTCTTCCCAGATTCACTCTGCAGGTCAAGTGGTCTCCAATAAGAACTCACTATACCTGGACTGCCCTCTACAGGCAGATTATTTTGGGGAAACTATTTCCAACATGATGAAACATTTTTAGTGGGAATCCAGACAAACTTCTGATGTGCAAAAAAGGTATTATAACCTAGAGGTAGACACTCCTGCTCCAGTCCATCCTGTTGCCTCTACTTCTACTGCTACCGACTCTTGCCCACCATCTCTTAAAAGGCTTGGCAGATTTTGCAAAGTGCCTGAAGATCTAAAGTTCCTATATATAAAACCTTTAGCAGACCCTGCGGCGATTTCTCTTCCTGCAGATAAGCCTGCCAAACTCCTGCTTGCTAATACCTTTCCCTCTGATAAATCTAGCAGGGCAACAGATAGACTTTGAAAAAATGTATACTGCTCCACTTTGGCTTTGAGTTCAGACTCAAATGTATTAATTGCCTACTTTGGGTAATTTAAATAAAATCTTGGCTTCTGCAGAAGCAACAGGCCATGTCTATGGTGGTTCAAGCTTCACAAATAGGTAGCCATAGCATCAAATGCAGTTATGATGTTGTGTAGACCTTCTCCAGAACAGCAGCTACTGGTTCTGTCATCAGAAAGTATGCATGGCTTTACTCCAAATCCTGACCAGAGGACATCAAAGCCAAGCTACTAGATTCTGCCTTGAATAGAGATCCTTTACTTGACCCCAATACAACACACTTGTTTAAAACTTTACAAGAACAAGGGAAAATTATAAAGGATTGCAGACAAATTTTCCTCATGTCTGTCACTAGATTTAATTGAAAACGCACAGAAAAACCCAGCTTCTCTCAGAGTAAACCCTCACAAAGGGCCAAGAAAATGCCTAGGAAGAGATTTCAAGATAAACCAGCCAGGAACTCCAAATATGAAAGGATTCCCTACCCACACAAATCAACCAGATTACTTTCCCCCCCAAATCCGGTCCAGTCTTCCACCAAAAACAATCACCTCATCTTTGGTGAATTCACAGCTCATGAACCCAGACAAATGGGTCATCTTCTCTATTACTCAAAAGGGCTACAGAGAATGGCTTGGAAGGATATTCCTGTGTTAAAGGGCATTTCCCCTCACAATCACGTAAAGCTAGTACTTCTCATCACTCAAGCCATGCTTGACCAAGATACAAAAGAACCTGGGCCACACTAGCACATGGAAAGAGGGTTTTATTTCAGACTATTCGTATCATGAAAAGGAGATGGAGACCTATACTGGATTTGTACCCTCTCAATACTTACCTCAAAGTCCCCTCGTTCAAGGTGCTGTCGCTGCAGATTCTCTTGCCCGTCATCCTTCAGCAGGCTTTTCTGGCCCCCTTGGACCTGAAGGATGCCTACCTTCACATCCTAGTCCACTCTTCTTTCATGAAGTTTGAGATTTACAGCTTGTTCATCACATTCAGTTCCCTGCTTTACTCTTCGGACTACCTACAGTTCCCAGGGGTTTCACAAAGTGTATAGCATCAAGAAAAGCCTTTTGCATGGCTCGGGGAATTACAATTATCCCATATCTAGACAACCTGTTAATAAAGGCACCCTTCTCTGCATAACCTTTTTACTTCATCTGAATTTCACTCCTCCAGAGTCTGGAGTTCACGATCAACTTAGAGTAGTCCACGCTGAACCCCACCAAACACCTGTTTTTCTTGAGCTGCAGATGGGATGCCACACTCGTGCAGGCCTTTCTACCTTCAGACAAGGCACAGACTCTCAGGCTACTTTTAGTCTCTTTTACCCCTTTAAACTTGCACTGCAAGAGAAGTCCTGAGGACATGGATTCATGGCAGCAATCATACCCTTTGCCAGACTACATAAGAAAAAGATTCAGTGGTACCCAAAATATATCTGGTTCTAGCATTCTTATCCTCTGGACAAAGAGATCCCTCTTCAAAACTGCTTAAAGACAGAAAATCAAAATGGTGGACATCACAGATAAACTTTAACCTAGGGCTGCCAAAGTACAGATACCTCAATAGAAGCTACACACAGATCCTTCAGACACTGCTTGGAGGGGGGCTTGGACAGGCTCCCTGAACGTCCAAGGTTAATGGACACCAAATCGGAAGTCAGAACACACAAACCTGAAGAGGATGCAGGCTTTAATTCAGGCCTTACAGATCTTCCACTACACCTGGGTCCCCTCAGAATTTTCACAGACAACATTATAGTCATGTGGTACAGAAAAAAGCGGGGGAACCAGATTTTATCGGCTATGTAGATTGGCTCTTTTGGCATGGGAAGAGGTCACAAAAGCAAACTTGCCCCACCAAGTAGTTTAAACTGCTTCAAAGGACAACTTCCTGGCAAATTTTCTAAGCAGATTAAGGGAAGATCCACATGAACGGATGCTGAACAGAGGGATCTTCTTCGACATAGTCCAGAAATGGGGTATTCCACAAAGAGTCCTACTAGCTTCCATCTACAACAATTACTTATTTTTTTAGTTCCAAGACTCCTTGCCCTCAGGCATGGAAGACAGGTGCCATGTCCTTTCTTTGGAAAAGGAAGTTCCTTTATGCCTTCCCTTCCTCCCTCTATCAGCACTCCCAAATGTCTGGCTAAAGCTTAAGAGAGACAAAACAAAGATCTTACTAGGGACTCCTTTTTGGCTAAGGTAGCAATGGTTTCCCCCTTCTCTATCACCTAGCCAGGGATCATCATCACAAGTTACCCCACAGAGCGGACTTGCTTATGCAATACAACGGCACAGTTCTTCAATTCAGCTTATTTCTCAACCTGACATTATGGATAAGATTCAGAACCCTTTCAGACACCAATTCTCCAAGGGCATGCAACAGGTTCTTTGGGAGGCAATGAAACCTATCAGGAAACCTTGCATCTCTAAAAGGAAAAAAGTTACATTTGGTGCCATGCTAAAGAACAGGACCTTATAACAAACAAATTCCTACTATCCCCTCTTATTTGTGAGAGGTACTTAAAGTTTGCCTTGAGATAGTAGTGAATAAAAATCCAACAAGTTAGCAAGTTCAAGTATTTTGAGAGGGGTGGTTGAGGAAAAGGGAAGTCTGAATGAGGACGTCAAAGCTAGAATCAAGAGGGGCTACAGACAAGTAGCACAGTGCATCAAGGACAGTGTGTGACAGAAGAATGCCAAAGAAGCTGGAAAGTTAAGGTGTACAAAGTAGCGGTGCAACTGGTACTACTGTATGGTACAGAAAACTGGGCAGTGAAGACTGCAACTGAGGAAGCCAGAGAAGATGGAAATGAAGTGATAGACATGGGTAATAGGATGCACAGAGTGGGACAGATGATGAAATAAAGACAGAGCAGAAGCCCAAGTAAGCCCCAACAGTACAGAAGGACAAAGAGAAAGTACAGTTTTGTACCTACCATAAATGTAGATGTCCGATAGGTATGCAACTGCAGTCGTAACATATGGGTTGTCCTGCCTCAGGCAGCCCTTCGGTCGGCCAGATTCCAAAGTCCAGGTCCGGCATCGGCTGATGTCGCCCCTTCCCCGTCAGAGCGCCTGGGGTATAAAAGCATCAGCCGACGCCATCTTCTTCAGTGTTTCTTGCCCCAGATGCCAGGTGCCTCTAAGGAAGGCTAAATTTTGAAAATAGAGAAAAAAATCCAGACAAGTACAACAATCATAAAAAACAAATACACCATAAAAGATTACCCCAGGTAGCTAAAATGAGGAGTAGTAACCCAAAAGAATACCACAGAGGGGTAGGTGGGAGGGAAAACCTGACTGCAGTTGCATACCTATCGGACATCTACATTTATGGTAGGTACAAAACTGTACTATGTCCGTCAAGGATGCAACTGCAGTCATAACATATGGGTTGAATACCACAGCCAACCTGGGGGTGGTAGGCACTAAGACAAGGATGGTGTAGCTAAAATGCCCTGCAGGACTGCAGAAGCAAACCCTGCTCTGGATCTGGAATATAAAGGCAGGTTGTAATGTTTGGAAAGTGTATGCACGGAGCTCCATGTAGCAGCTTCTAAAATGTCCTTTGTTGCCACCCCTCTTAAAAAGGCTATAGAGGTGGCTGTAGCTCTGGTGGAATGTGGCCTGATGTCAGCTGGCACAGTTTTTCCACGAAAAGAGTAGCAGAATCGAATGCAATTTCCAATCCATTTAGAAATTGTCTGTTTGGAAATTGCTTTTCCCTGCAATCCAGCAGCGTAAGCTACAAAAAGCTGGTCAGATTTTCTGAAAGTCTTAGTTCTGTCCAAGTAATAGCGCAACTGTCTGTGTATGTCCAAGGTGTGCAGAAGTCTCTCTCCTTTATTTTGAGGATTGGGAAAAAAGGTAGGCAGGTGAATAGCTTGATTCAGGGACAACCTGGATACCACCTTTGGCATGAATGACGGATTGGTTCTCAAAGAAACTCTGTCCTGATGAAAAATGAGAAATGGTTGTATTGACATAAGGGCCTGTAGCTCAGAGACTCTTCTTGCTGAGGTTACTGCCAGAAGGAAAGCTGTCTTCCAAGACAGAAATTGCAACTCTGAAGATGCTGCTGGTTCAAAGGGAGGAAGAGTTAATTTTTCCAGCATGAAGATGAGGTCCCACATGCAGGCACTGGTGGTTTCCTGGGAGGGTTGATGTTCTTTATACCTCTTAGAAACTGTCTTAGCAATGGGTGAGAAAATACAGGCGGATCAGTGTTATATTTGGCAGATATTGCTGAAGCATGTATTTTTATGGAAGAATATGAAAGGCCATTGTGGAGCATTTCAGCCAAATATTCTAGGATCTGTGGAATGCTCATCACTGATGGGTCTTGACCCTTTTTGCTGTTCCAGATAAGAAATCTCTTCCATTTTGCTGAGTATGTTTTTCTAGTGGAAGGTCTGCGTGCCTCCAGGATGATATCTTTTACCCTTTTGGAAAGTGTATCCTGCGTAATAGTCATGGGATCTTCCAAGATGTCAGCTTCAATGTTTTCAAGCTGGGGTGTAGTGACCTGTAATTGTGTTGAGTCAGAAGTGGCCATTGAGGAAGGAGCCACGGATTGGTGTGCGTCAAGCTCCGTAGCAGTGGGTATCAGTGTTGTCTTGGCCAGTCTGGAGCTATCAGTATGACTTTCGGTTGCTCTGTTTTGATCTTTAGTAAAGTACAGTTTTGTACCTACCATAAATGTAGATGTCCGAGAGGAATGCATCTGCAGCCCTTACAAATGGGTTGTCCTGTCGTCAGGCAGCCCTTCGGTCGGCCGGATTCCAAAGTCTGGGTCTGGCTTCGGCTGGTGTCGCACTTCACCCGACGTCATTGCGGCAGTTCTTCGGGTATAAAGGCGTCAGCCGACGCCATTTTCCTCAGTGTTTCTTGCCCCAGATGCCAGGTGCCCTCTTGGATGGCTAAATTTGGATAAATGCCAAATATTCCAAATAGAGAGCAAACACAAAATAAGCATGTATGTACATATATACAAACAAATACACCATAATAGATCCCCCCCAAGCTAGCTGAAGATTGGTAAGTACCCTAGGAGTACCTCAGAGGGGAAGGAGGGTGGGTAATCCTGACTGCAGATGCATTCCTCTCGGACATCTACATTTATGGTAGGTACAAAACTGTACTATGTCCTTCAAGGATGCATCTGCAGTCCTTACAAATGGGTAGAATACCATAGCTAGACTAGGGGAGGAGGAAATGAGAGTAGATTATGGTGTAGTTAGTATCCCTTGCAAAACAGCAGCGGCAAAGCCAGCACGGGATCTAGAGTATAGAGGTAAATTATAATGCTTGGCAAATGTATGCACGGAGGTCCAAGTAGCAGCCTCTATAATGTCCTTGGTAGCCACTCCTCGTAAGAAAGCTGTGGTAGTGGCTGTAGCCCTTGTGGAGTGAGGCCTGATGTTCTCTGGAGTTTTCTTTCCATGGAAGGAGTAACAAAATCTAATGCAATTTCCTATCCATTTGGAGATTGTCTGTTTAGAAATTGGTTTTCCTTCCTTTCCTGTTGCATATGCTACCAGAAGCTGGTCAGTTTTTCTATTGTTTTTTTGTCCTGTCCAGGTAGTAGTGTAATTGTCTGTGTACATCCAAGGTATGCAAGAGCTTTTCTCCCCTGTTCTGAGGATTGGGGAAGAATGTTGGAAGGTGGATAGCCTGATTTAAAGAGACTCTGGATACCACCTTAGGCATAAATGTAGGATTTGTTCTTAAGGACACTATCTTGATGGAAGATCAGGAAGGGTTGTACTGCCATTAATGCCTGTAGTTCAGAGACCCTTCTTGCTGAAGTTATTGCCAGCAGGAAAGCAGTCTTCCAGGATAAGTATTGCAATTCTGATGTAGCTGCTGGTTCGAAAGGAGGTAGAGTCAGTTTTTCTAGCACAAAGTTCAAGTCCCATGCTGGCAATGGAGGTTTTCTGGGAGGTTTTACATTTTTAATTCCTCTCAGAAACTGTCTGAGCAGAGGATGCGAGAAGACAGGAGGATCCAAGCTGTATTCTGCTGAAATAGCTGATGCATGTATCTTGATGGAGGAATAAGACAGGCCTGTATGAAAAAGCTCCGCCAAGTACTCCAGGATGTTGGCTATGTTCACCAGTGTCACATCTTGGCCGTTTGCAGTACTCCAGATGAGATATCTTTTCCATTTTGCCGCATAATTCTTTCTTGTTGAAGGTCTACAAGCCTCCAGGATTATGTCTTTAACCCTTTGGGATAAATTTGGGTTAATTGCTGTTATGTAATGTTCCAGGCAGTTAGCTGCAGAGTTTTTAGGTTTGGATGCAGGATGTTGTAGTTGTTCTGTGTCAGCAGTAATGGGATCAGGGGCAGTGTCCATATTTGTTCCCGAGACATGCTCCTCAGCAGTGGATACCAATGTTGTCTTGGCCAGTCTGGGGCTATCAGAATGATCCTCGGACGTTCCTCTTTGATCTTGAGAAGCACCTTGCGCATCAAAGGAAGTGGTGGGAATGCGTATGCTGTCAGGTTTTTCCAACTGAAGGATAGAGAGTCCACCTTCCAAGCAAGTGGGTGGTAAGTCCTTGTGCAGAATTTCTTCAACTGGTGATTGAGTGGGGATGCAAACAAGTCTATTTGTGGTAATCCCCATTCTCTTGTGAAGGTTTTGAAGATGTCCGGATGCAGCATCCATTCGTGGGCATCTGTTGTAGTTCTGCTTAATATGTCTGCTAGAATGTTTTCCTTCCCTGGTACATAAATTGACTAACTGAATGTTGTAGCTCAGAGCCACATCCCATAGGTCCAGTGCCAACCGGCATAGAGGGTATGAGTGTGTGCCTCCTGTTTGTTGATGTACCACATAACCGTGGTGTTGTCTGTCCTTATCATCAACTGGCCTTCTTGGAGAATAGGTCTGAATGCCTGGATTGCCAATTTTACTGCCATCATTTCTTTTAGATTTATGTGCAGATGCAGCTGGTCTTGAGTCCATAGGCCTTGAATGCACTTGCCCATCATGTGTGCCCCCCAACCGAGGTCTGAGGCATCTGTCGTGACGGTTTGTCTTGGTTGACTTTTGCAGAAGGGCAGTCCTGTGTTTGATTGACAGGCCCGAGCCCACCATAAGAACTCTTGCTTCAGGCATGGGATCATTGGAATTTTTGTTTCTAGGCTGTGCTTGTGCTGAGACCACAAATTCTTTAGGTACCACTGTAGCTTTCTCATATGCAGCCTGGCATGAGGGACCAGTATTATGCAGGATGCCATGAAGCCTAGAGCTTGTAGCACTTTTCTTGCAGTTAGATGGCTCTGCTTTGTTAATGCCAAGAAGTAGAGAGGAAGTTGCTCTTTCTTTTCTGTGGTTAGAAATGCCATTTGTTTTGATGTGTCCAATTCTGCACCCAGAAAGGTTATTCTTTGGGATGGAATCAGTCTTGACTTTTTTGTATTGACTGTATATCCCAGGGCTTGCAGCAGGTAGATGACTCTTTGTAAGTCTCCTGTTGGTTTGTTTTTGTTGTCCGCTTGTATCAGGCAGTCGTCCAGGTAGGGATAGATTTGAATTCCCTGAAGTCTGCAATGAGCGATTACTGATGCCAGGCATTTCGTGAATACTCTGGGCGCAGTAGATAAGCCAAAGGGCAATGCTGAGAATTGATAATGCTCTGATCCTGCAAGAAATCTGAGGTATCTTCTGCAAATTGGTCTTATGGGGACGTGCAGGTATGCCTCCTTGAGATCTAGAGTTACCAGCCAAGACTCCTTGCCTAGCATGGGAAGAAGCTGCTGTAGGGTCAGCATTTTGAATTTTGGAACAATGATGAATGTGTTTAAAGCGGACAGGTCTAGAATAGGCCTCCATTTGTTTTCCTTTCTTGGTACCAGGAAGAGCCTGGAGTAAAATCCCTTCCCTTGCTCCGGAAATGGTACCTTTTCTACAGCTCTCATTCTTAATAATTGAGATATTTGTTTTAGAGTTTCTGTCCTTTGAGAAGGTGGTAGGTTTGGCATTCTTCTCTTTCCTGGTAGTGCATGGAAATGGAACCTGTAACCTTTGTCTATAGTCTGCAAAATCCATTTTTCTCTTGTAATGCAGTGCCAGTTTTTTGAAAATAATGATAGCTTTCCGCCTAAGGGTGCTTCTAGTTGTTCCCTGGTAGGCGGTGCCACCGCCAAGTCACTGTGATTGAGTTGTTGTAGTGGTGGTGGTGGCTGTATCGGTGCCTCGTTGGTTGTTACCCTGCCACTGGCGACCCCTGTAGGCACCCCTGGATTGGTTTCTGCCTGTAGAGCGTCTATTCCTGCCTCTTTGTGTCTTAGAGGAGTCCGGAAAGGACCAATTTTTGGAGGGCCAGTTCCTGCTAAACCTTGGAGGTTGAACTTGTAAGAAATCTTTGACTGTTTGCACAGATTTTGCTTTCTCTTCCATCTTTTTTAGTACCTGCTGTGCGGGGGCACCAAATAAATTGACCTTGTCCACAGGTGCATCCAAAAGCTTAGATTTGACATGGTCTGGTAAAACCTGTTCTTTCAACCATGCATGTCTCCTGATAACTGTGCCAGTCATGGCTGATCTAAAGGAAGCCTCCAGTGCATCATAACCACATTTTAAAGAATGGTTACTAACTTGCTGTATGTTATGTAACATTTCTAGAATATACTTTTTATCTAAAGATTCTTCAGAGGACAGCTTTCTAGTCAACTGGTCAAGCATAAACTCTTGATATTGAATCATATGAAATTGGCAGTTCAAAGCTCTAGCTGACAAAGTAGCAGAGGTGTAAACTTTTTTACCCCATCTCTCTAAGGACCTTGAATCCCTTTCAGAGGGGAGGGGGTTTTTAGAAGTAGCAGCTGCTACAGCTTTTGGGCCCTGGGAGATAGTCTCTGGATCTGCAAAAGGAGCCTTATATAAGTGGTGATGAGTGTCCGGGACCCTGTAGTACCTATCGGGCTTAGCAGGGGCCGGAGGTAAAGTATCAGGAGCAGTGCAAGCATCATTAAATGCATCAACAACAACAGATAGAACTGGAGGTATAGCTAAGGGCCTAAGCTGTGGCAAGTGTAGAAAGGTCCTAAGCCTTTTTCTAGAGTCTGAGAAATCTTGGCCCTGCCACTGAAATTGTTCCCTCATAGCATGCAAGGTTTCCCCAAAGGAAAATTCCTCAGGAGGGGAGGCTGAAGGGATGGACTCCTCAGCATCAGAGTCTTCGTAAGGAGAATAAGAAGCCTCAGGAGGGTCTGTATGATCTGAGTCATCAGAGGAATCATCTGTGGCTACTGGCTCAGGGGGCTCTGCTCTAGGCCTCTTTTCTGGGGGAGGGAGAGAGGCCCTGTCTGGATGAGGCTGGGATCCCCGAATTAAAGAGATGAGATCCTCTGCCAAAGAAAGCATATGGGAGCTGGTGCTGGGACTGTGAGAGGGGGGCTTGGCAGGCACAGGTTTTGAAGCTTAGGCTGCTTTAGCCCTGGCAAAGGCCTTGATAGACATAGCTGGAGGACGCCTAGCAGCTCCACGTGCAGGGGTAGAAATATCTAGGGGAATGGTGTCTGATAAATCCTGTGAAATCGCAACAGAAGGTTGGATTTCAGAAGCCGTTTCTACCAGGATAGAAGAGGCCTCGGTAGAAGGCAAGTTATTGGCTGAAGAAAGAACCGCTTGCTCGGTTTCGGCCGAAACCGAGACACTCGTGGTTTGCTTGACCGCGGTTTCAGCCGAAACCGCGGACCGCGAGTGTCGGTCCTTTTCTTTGCGCTTTTTGGTTATTTGCGTAGTCGGAGGATCCGACGGCATAATGTATGCAAAATCGGAGCCGAAAATCTGTTCAGCAAAGTCCGAGCGACGTCTAAGCGTCCGTCCGTTAAAAGAAGCACAGGCTAGACAAGCTGCTACGTCGTGGTCTGGGCCTAAACAATGTATGCAATAGGAGTGGAAATCTTTATGAGGTATTTGTTTCCCACAAGATAAACAGTTATTAACTTTCTCTGACATCGGCTGAGGCAAGAAAGAGTCCCCAACGGGGTACTTAGCTTTATAGAAGTCTTCGAAATAGTATTCGGTAGTAGTAATCTCTGGATCTGACCGACTGGCACTTGCGAACAGCTTCTGCTTCGGGCGCCAAGCGGAGAGAAAGACTGAGGAAAATGGCGTCGGCTGATGCCTTTATACCCGAAGAACTGCCACAATGACGTCGGGTGAAGTGCGACACCAGCCGAAGCCAGACCCAGACTTTGGAATCCGGCCGACCGAAGGGCTGCCTGACGACAGGACAACCCATTTGTAAGGACTGCAGATGCATCCTTGAAGGACATCACCTTGGTCATCAAAGGAAGAGGTGGGAAGGCATATAGTGTTAGAGACTTAAAACTGAAGGAGAGAGCATCCACCTTCCATGTTTGATGGTATGTCCTTGTACAAAACTTTTTCAGATGGTGATTGAGGTGAGAGGCAAAGAGATCCATGTCCGGCCTTCCCCATGCTTGAGTTATTTGTAAGAAAATGTCTGGATGCAACATCCATTCGTGTGGGTCCATGATGTTTCTGCTTAGGCTGTCCGCCAGAACATTGTCCTTCCCTGGTACAAACTGGGATTGTAGCTTTATTTTCAATTGTAGGGAAATATCCCAGAGATTCATTGCCAGTCTGCAAAGAGGGTAGGAATGGGTACCTCCTTGCTAATGTACCACATAACTGTGGTATTGTCTGTCTTTATTAGTATATGGCCCTAATGCATGAACTTTTCGAAGGCCTTGATTGCATATATCACAGCCAGCATTTCTTTTTGGTTGATGTGCAGGTGCTTTTCTTTTTGTGTCCATTGTCCCTGAATGCATCTGCCCTCCATGTGCACCCCCCAGCCATGGTCTGAGGCGTCTGTTATGGTTTGACTTGTATGAGACTTGCTGAAAGGAAGACCTTTGTTTATCTGGCTTGCTTGAGCCCACCATAGAAATTCCTTTTGAAGGCATGGAATGAGTGGGATCAATGCTTCCAGGCTGTGGCTGTGCTGAGACCATAGACTTTTTAGATACCATTGTAGTTTCCTCATATGCAGCCTTGCGTGTGGAATCAGAAGAATGCAAGATGCCATGAAACCGAGGGCCTGCAGGATTTTCCTTGCAGTCATCTGGGTGTGTGTTGCCAATTTTTTGAAGTATTCTGGTAGTTTTACTTTTGTCAGAAATGCCATCTGGGTGTTTGTGTCCAGTATGGCACCCAGGAAAGGTATTTGTTGGGATGGTATGAGACTTGATTTCTGAATATTGACTGTGTAATCCCAAGGCTTGCAGTAGGTGAATGACATAGTCCAAGTTTTTTAACAAGGCTTGTTGGCTGTCTACTTGTATAAGGCAGTCGTCCAGGTAAGGGTATATTTGTATCCCCTGAAGTCTGCAATGTGCAATTACTGATGCCAGGCATTTCGTGAACACTCTGGGCGCAGTAGATAAGCCAAAGGGCAATGCTGAGAATTGATAATGCTCTGAGCCTGCAAGAAATCTGAGGTATCTTCTGCAACTTTGTCTGAATGGGACATGCAGGTATGCCTCCTTGAGGTCCAGAGTTACCAGCCAAGACCCCTTGCCCAGCATGGGAAGGAGTTGCTGTAAAGTCAGCATTTTGAATTTCTGCACAATATGGTAAGTATTCAGTGCGGACAAGTCCAGGATGGGTCTCCATTGGTTTTCTTTTCTTGGAACAAGGAACAGTCTTGAGTAAAATCCTTGGCCTTGTTCTGCAACAGGAACCTTTTCTATTGCTCTTATTTGAAGTAGGTTTGTTATTTGCTTGAGTGCCTCTGCCCTTTGATTTGGTGGCAGGTTTGGCCTGCCATGTCTTGTTGGTAGTGTATGAAAATGGAATCTGTACCCTTTGTCTATTATGTCCAGTATCCATTTGTCCTTTGTAATACTGTGCCAATTTTGTGAGAATAAAGATAATTTTCCGCCCAAAGGTGCTTCTAATTGAGCCCTGGATGGCAGAGTCAAAGTCAAGTCATTGAGATTGTCCCTGTGGAGCAGTGGAAGGTCCAGCCCCACCTCTCTGGTTCGGAGGCTGCCATTGACGTCTTCTGTAGGAGCCTCGAGTTTGCCCTCTACCTCTGCCATGTCTGTTTTTGACTCTGAAATTTGTCTGTGTCTGGAAAGGACCAATGCTTAGAAGGTCAATTCCTGCTGAATCTTGGAGGCTGTACCTGGAGGAAATCTTTGACTGTTTGCACTGATTTTGCCTTTTCCTCTATTTTCTTTAAAACCTCTTGTGCAGTAGCACCAAACAGCTTATGTTTCTCTAGTGGTGCGTCCAAAAGCTTAATTTTCACATGGTCTGGCAATGTTTGCTCCTTTAGCCAAGCATGTCTGCGTATGACCGCACCTGTCATTGCTGCTCTACATGAAGCTTCCAATGCATCATATCCACACTGCAGGAAATGGTTGCTAACCTGCTGAGCATTATGAACCAATTCCTGTAACCCCTTTCTATCTAATGGTTCAGGGGAAGCCAATTTCTTTTGCAAGTTATCCAACATGTATTCCCTGATACTGAATCATATGAAATTGACAATTTAATGCTCGCATAGAGAGGGTGGAAGAAGTATATACTTTCTTGCCCCACCTTTCTAAAGCCCTAGAATCTCTTTCCGCAGGAAGTGGATTCTTAGGAGTAGTGGAGGAAACCCCTTTAGGCCCCTGAGAAATAGTTTCAGGGTCAGCAGTATGGCCCTTGTACAGGAATTGATGCGTGTCTGGTACCCTGTAGTACCTGTCTGGCTTGACAGGGGCAGGGGGGAGAGAGTCAGGGGAAACACTAGATTCTAAGTACACATGATCTAAAACATTTAATACTGAAGGGTCTATATGCTGAGGTAGCTTTAAAAATTCCCTTAACCTTTTCCTAGAATCTGAGTATTCTTGGCCTTGCCATTTCAAGTGTTCCCTCATGGAATGAAGCGTTTCCCCAAAGGAAAATTCCTCAGGAGGAGAAGCAGAGGGAATGGATTCCTCCGCATCAGAATCCTCGTAGGCCGAGAAGGCCTCCTCCTGGTAGTCTGAGTGTGCAGAATCACCCGAGGCCTCATTGGAGGACTGGGGATCTACCTGCTCAATCCTAGGCCTCTTGACAGAAGGCGGCTGAGAGCCTCTCTCTGGATGTGGCTGTGAACCCCTAATTAAGGAGCGTTGATTGAAAGAAGCACAAGCTGCACAGGCCGAGACGTTGTGTTCTGGGCCTAGGCAGGGTAAGCAGTAAGAGTGAAAATCCTTATGAGGTATTTGTTTCCCACAAGTTAAACAATTATTAACTTTTACAGTTTTATCTGACATCGGCTGAGGCAAGAAAAGTTCCCCAACGGGGTACTTAGCTTTTTGAAGACTTCAGTAGCTGAAAACACAGGAGCTGGTCGACTGGCACTTGCGAACTGCTTCTGTTTCGGGTGCCACTCGGCAAGAAAGACTGAAGAAGATGGCGTCGGCTGACGCTTTTATACCCCAGGCGCTCTGACGTCGGGGAAGGGGAGACATCAGCCGACGCCGGACCCGGACTTTGGAATCCGGCCGACCGAAGGGCTGCCTGAGGCAAAACAACCCATACGTTATGACTGCAGTTGCATCCTTGAAGGGCATCAGACTACAGTGGCTCAGGCACATAAGCAGGAAAGCAGAATGCAATATGAAGATGATGATTTGGGACAGACAGGAAGAAGCAAAAGGGACAAAGGGCATCCAGCAAAGAGATGGAAGGAATTTGTGAGAGAAGACCTGTTGACAGTCAGGCATGACTGGCAACATAAGAGGAATGGCACTGAATCAAAAGAGATGGCGACAGTTGACAACACTCTAACCCTCATGTAGAAAACAAAAATGGGAAAAAGGGGTTGATAACGGACTGCTGGTCTTGCATGCTCTTTTATCAAGACACACCTACAGGCCATTTTTGCACACTTACCTCTAAATCCCCTTCTTTCCAGGCTAGACATAAAACAATTTCTTAAAAGTGTCCCCAAGCTAAAACCAATTGGGAAAGCTATTTTGCCTTCTTAGGACCTTAACTTTGCCCTAGAAAAAACTTCCTTCCTTTGAACTGACAGCTTCTACTTCTCACAAAGTGTGTACTTGGAAAACCATTTTTACAGTACCTTACTTATACAAGTGTTTCCGAGCTCCAAGCCCTGATGGCAATCCCTCCCTTGATATTTTCACAAGGACAGAATGTCTTTGAGGGCCATTTATGTCTTAAGTGGTTAAAGAGCTCTCAAGCAAGCCATTAATCTCCTTGCTTTCTTTCCTAATCTTCAGTATAAGGAAAGGAGAATCCTTCACTCACTGGGAGGTTTAGAGTCAGCTCAGATTTTACCTGGACAAAACTTAAGTCCATCCACAAGACTGACCAAATGCTTGTTTCTTCCCAAGAAGCCAAGTGGTGCAACCCAGTTTCAAAATAAACTATTGCTATATGGATTTCCAAGTCCATTTCCTTTTCTTACACTAATGATGGAAAATCTTTGCCTTCATCAGTAAAAGCACACTACAACAGTGCAGTGGCCTCTTCTTGAGCTTTTTACAAGAGGATATAATTGCGAGACATCACTGAAACAGCCACTTGACCCTCTGTACATACCTTAACTAAACATTACAGGGTAGATACCGTCAATAGATCGAGAGCTTCCTTTGCCAGATCAGCTCACTTTGGAATGATTGGACGGCTTTCCTGGGTCACATCCAACCATCCTCAACTCTCCCAAAGTTGTGTGTGTGTGTGTGTGGGGGGGGGGGGGGGGGGCAGCTTCTGCAGTCTACCTTTTAAGATGACCTTTTTTCTACTCTTAGGGGTCTAGAGGCTTCCTGACTAAGATAGCGTGAGATTTTTATGCTTACATCCACCTTTGTACCCCTACACCGATAAGCTTAGGTCATACGTTGAATGCATGGCTTTATGGAAGGTTCTGGCTTTGGTACTATGTCCAATTGTCCAGGTTAGTTCGCAAGATAACCCACTATTTGGAATACTGCAAACAGTGATCAGCAGGACATCTATACCGTTATAAGTTTTTACACATCTGTACCTTCAAATAGCAGGCCAGGTGTTGGAAAAGCCAAACATGGAGGGAGGAAATGAATAGATGTGGTCTACTCATCTCCCCTGGGTAGGTGGAAAGAGTGCGTATAATCAGAGAAACAATGGTAGTTGTTTCATAGTAGGTACTAGGCTATCTGCCCAAGGGCTACGTAAGCCTAGCCAACAAGGTTTCCTGGCTTATGCCACCCAAGAAAGTTATTTTCCTGTGCCACTGTCGAGCAGAGACACAGAAGTGATCCCCGGGGTGTACTTCCCATTTCCCATCCACTCATCAAGAATTTGAGTGTTAATAAAGAACTTTGCTTGACATAGATGGGTAGCCTGCTCCAGAGCATGGGTAGTCTCTGGGACAGGAATCTATCCCTCCAGCATGTCCTGTTTACTGTGGTGACAAGGTTTAGGTCCCTAGAGCGTGCAGCTCGGAGGGATTGGGATTTCTTTAGGTGTAGCATGTCCAACAGCTCTGGGTTTGACATAGCTTTATATGTTAGGCAGAGATCACCTCGGATTAGGCGATATGCTACGGAGAAAAACTGGAGTTTTTTGAGGCGGTCAGTGCAGGGCATTTGTTTGAGGCTAGTAATCCTCTTTGTGAAGTACTTCTGTGGCTTTTCCAGCTGCTGCAGATGTCTTTTGAGATGCATTCCAAAAGGGGCGTAATCTATAATGGGTCTAATGAGTGTCGAGCAGAGGGGAACAATGATCTCTCTTTTCCTGGATGAGAACCCTTTTATGATGAGGTGTGCCATGTAGCAGGACTTCCTGACTACCTAAAGTCTGTTGAGTGCTACTACCGGTTTGGAACCTTTGTGCTTTTTTTCTTGTTATTGGTTTACTGCAAGCACTTTCCGCTTTTTGACTTTGGTTTTTGTTTACTGTGGCAATGTGACTAACAAAGGAGAGACTACTGTCCACCTGGGTCCCAAGGTCTAATCACATATTCAATGTTAAGTAGATTGCTGCCTATGTGGTTAGTTCATGGGTACAGAATTTTTACCAAAGGGGATGACACTACACTTTTTGGCATTGAGCTTGAGGCCATGGCTCTGACACCAGGCATCTGTCTCAGCGAGGCCCTTCTGTAGGATGTCCATATCATTTGGGGACTTGACTATGGCTCCTAGTTTGCAGTCATTGGTGAACTTCATTAGCCAGAGGCCTTCTGTGTTAGCCTGTACTTCAGAGAGGTAGATACCGAACAGGAGAGGTCCCAGGACGTAACCCTGTGGTACTCCACTTGTCACTGCTTTGAGGTCAGATTTGGAGTCTGCAACATTTACAGTGTGGGTTCTGTCAGTGAGCCAGTTGGCAACCCATCTTGTGACGTAGGGATTTATACCTAGTTTAGTGAGTTTAGCTATAATTCCAGAATGGGGGATGGTGTCGAAAGTCTTGGCGAGGTCTAGATAGGCTGTGTGAACCACCTTACCCTCATCTACTGCTTTGGTGACTGCCTCAAAGTCGATCAGGTTCAGGAGGCATGATATGCCTTTCACAAACCCAAAGTGGGTGGGATCCAGAGTTTGAAGGTTACCAATGTCTTTGTTTATGAGTTCCATGATGATACGTTCCATGGCCTTGCAGATCAGGCTAATAGGTCGATAGTTCCCAGGATCAGTGGTGGCTCCCCCTTTGTGGAGTGGGAATAACTGTTGCTGTGCGCCATTCAGTGGGCACAAAGCCTGATGCAAGGCTATTATTGAACATGGTGCTTAAGTGGGGAGCCAGTTTGTTCGAAAGTTTGTGTAAAACGCAGCCTGGGATGTTGTCCGGTCCCATGGATGCTGTGTTTTTGGCTTGAGAGACTGCAGCTTTTACCTGCGTAGTTGTGATTACAGGGATTTTACATTCTTCCTGTATAGATATGGGCCTTTTAGGGGGTGGGGGTGGGGTAAAGTTAGCACTGAACCTATCTGCCAGGATGTTGGCAATATCAGTTGGTTCTGTAATTTCCGCGCCTTTGTGCTGTAACTCAGAGCAGATCTGGGTGTTGCCATTGAGATTCTTGACCTAGCTACAGAATGCTTTCTGGTTGTCCATAGATTTAGTGGCGATTTTGTTTTCATAGCTAGCTTTGGAGAATCTTATAAGGGATCTCAGCTTCTTACTGAGGCTGATCAGGGAGCTCCTCCACTCATGGGATTTTACTCTCTTTTGCAACAGTTTCTTCCTTCTGTTGTACAGTTTGTTTATGGCAGGGGACCACCAGATTGGCCTCCTTTTTTGGAGGATAGCATCTTGGTTCTGTTTGGGATCCATGCACTCGTGTAAGTGCTTATACAGTGCATTTGTGTTGGATTCAGCAGCTGTAACTGTATTGTCCATCTGCATGGGTGTCATGAATTTCACCGCTTCTGTCTTAAGAAGCATGAAGTTGGCTTTGGAGAAATTGTTTTCCGTGGTTTCCTTAACGGGGGGTGGGGGCAGGATGTGGATATCAAGGGTGATTAGCTTATGTTCAGACTGGACCAACGAGGAGTTGACTTCAGGTGTGGAACACCGGTCACTCATGTTGGTAATAACTAGGTCTAGGATATTACTGCCCCTGGTGGGCGTGTGGATAAGTTGATCCAGAGATTGGAGTTTATGAATTCCAGAAAGTGTTGAGCTAAGGAGTTGGTACACGAGTAGTTTTCCCAGTTAATGGTGGGGTAGTTGAAGTCGTCCATTATTAGGGTGTTTGGTTGAACCCTAATATTTTCCAGTACATCAAGAAAAGAGTGGGAATCCTGGAGTATGGTGGGGGATCTGTAGCAAGCTACAATTTGGATTGCAGTTTTGCCCAGAGTTAGTTGCACTTGGATAACCTCGGATGCAATATGCTGAACAACTAGCCTGGAGGTGTAGATATCCTTAATGAATATGGACACACCTCCGCCTTTGGTGTAGCTGAGACTAGGTTAATTATCTTTTGTGCTTTGGGAAGGGTGGGGGACATTTCAGGTCTCACTCCACTTCCCCACCCCTGCAATACACCCAATGAAGGCAGGGAGTCGAGGCCAAAAAAAACAGAAAAAAAATCATGAACCACCCCTGGTGGCTGTCTGACTGTTTGAATGTTGGCATCAACCCAGTCTACCATCGATCTTGTGATGGGAAACTAATGGACCTACTGGCTGGGAGAGACTGATAAGTCAAAGGTGTAGTGTGGTTTTAAAAAAAATCTACCAACATTTTTATAGCCCGTCCTCCCCATGAATAGCAGAATCTGCATTACAAGACAAGATAATTCACTACACTACCATTTCACCTAACCTCCTGGATACAAAGGCTACCCAGTTTCTTCCACCTCCTTACCATCATGCCATCTACTTCCAAACCACAACCAGTCAATGAACCTATATTAACTATTACAACCCTCAGGTTTGTTTTACAGCAAGACTTTGATGAACACAACTAACCTGGGCAATGCTATTTGGACACCAGATAAACAAATTAATGACCCAGGGTTACTGGACTTAATTGTGGGCACTCAGAGGTAAATGGTGAGTAGACTCCTCTGCCAGTTAGCCTATGTCACTGGAGAAGGTCAGAGTAAGCTGGGTCCTCAAACCGCTAAACACAGCCAAAGTACAGTTGTGTACACTTACCATAAATGAGGATGTTAGAGTGTAACCACTGTTGCAGTCATCACTTGTGGGGTTATCCCTGCTGGGTAGCCCTCGGCCAGCCAGAATACCAGAGTAAAGGATTTCCCTCCTGCGTCGGCTGTCTGGGTGCAGAGACTGACATCAGGCCATCAGGGCTATAAAAAGAGACAGCCGACATCATTACATCAGTTTTTCTTGCCCCCAACAGGAGGAAATAAAGGGGGAAGATGGGAGGGAAAAGTACAGTTTTTTACCTACCATAAATGTAGATGTCCGATAGATATGCAACTGCAGTCATAACATATGGGTTGTCCTGCCTCAGGCAGCCCTCGTTCAGCCGGATTCCAAAGTCTGGGTCCAACGTCTGCTGATGTCGCATTTCTCTCCAACGTCAGAGCGGCTGGAGTACATAAGCATCAGCCGACGCCATTTTCTTCAGTGTTTCTTGCCCCAGATGCCAGGTGCCCTCCAAGGAAGGCTGAAATCAAATTGGAAGACAAAAAACAGGATTACAGACAAGTAAATGAGCAATAAATAGATACACCATAATAGATATCCCCAGCTAAGAGAAACAGGGATAGGAGTGGACCCTAGGCATAGAGGGGTATGGAGGGAGGGAAAATCCGACTGCAGTTGCATATCTATCAGACATCTACATTTATGGTAGGTACAAAACTGTACTATGTCCTTCAAGAATGCAACTGCAGTCATAACATATGGGTAGAATACCATAGCTTAGCTGGGGGAGGAGGAATGCTCTAGGAAAAAGATGGGGTGGCAATCAAACCCTGCAGGACTGCCGAAGCAAAGCCTGCTCTGGATCTGGAGTATAGAGGGAGATTGTAGTGTTTGGAGAATGTATGCACGGAGCTCCATGTAGCAGCTTCTAGAATGTCCTTAGTAGGCACCCCTCTTAAGAATGCTGTAGAGGTGGCTGTAGCTCTGGTGGAATGTGGTCTGACATTGGCTGGAACAGTCTTTCCATGAAATGAATAACAGAATCTGATGCAATGTCCAATCCAATTTGAAACAGTCTGTTTTGAAATTGCTTTTCCTTGGACTGCAGGGGCGTAAGCCACAAAAAGTTGGTCAGACTTTCTACTGGTTTTGGTTCTGTCCAGGTAGTATCGAAGTTGTCTGTGAATGTCCAAGGTATGTAACAGTCTTTCCCCCTTATTCTCAGGATTGGGGAAGAAAGCAGGCAGATGAATAGCTTGATTTAAAGAAACCCTAGATACCACCTTTGGCATAAAAATAGGGTTGGTCCTTAATGAAACCCTGTCTCTGTGGAAAATTATGAACGGTGGTATAGCCATTAGGGCCTGTAGTTCCGAAACCCTTCTTGCTGAGGTAATTGCCAACAGGAAAGCTGTCTTCCATGAGAGAAATTGCAAGTCAACTGAAGCTGCTGGCTCAAATGGAGGTAGAGTCAGTTTTTCTAGGACAAAATTGAGGTCCCAGGCTGGCACTGGAGCCTTTCTTGGTGGTTTAATGTTCCTGATTCCCCTGAGGAATTGCCTTAGCAAAGGATGTGAAAAGACAGGCGGGTCAGTGTTATATCTAGCTGAAATAGCTGATGCATGTATCTTTATGGAAGAATATGAGAGTCCATTCTTTAGCATATCTGCCAAATATTCCAGGAAGAGTGGGATGTTCAATAATGATGCATCATGTCCCTTGCTGGTATTCCAAATGCTGAATCTCTTCCATTTTGCTGAGTAAACCTTTCTGGTGGATGGTCTTCGAGCCTCTGTTAGTATCCGCTGAACTTCCTTGGAGAGAGATAGGTTGAGATTATTCATGGGATCTCCCAGGCTGTTAGCTGCAGTGTCTGAAGGTTTGGATGCACTGTTTTGAAGTTGTGTTGAGTCAAAAGTAGAGGCCATTGGGGAAGGGCCCACTTCTTGGTGTGACATATGCTCCGTAGTAGTGGATACCAGTGTTGTCTTGGCCAGTCCGGAGCTATTAGGATCCCCTTGGGTCTCTCTGCTTTGATCTTTAGTAATACTGAGGTCATCAGTGGCAGTGGTGGGAATGCATAGATTTTTAGGGAGTTCCAGTTGAACGAGAGAGCATCTATTTTCCAAGCTTGTGGATGGTATGTCCTTGAGCAGAATTTTTGTAGATGGTTGAGGTGAGAGGCAAATAGGTCTACTTCTGGCCTGCCCCATGTCGAAGTGAGCTGTGTGAAGATATTCGGATGTAACCTCCACTCGTGTGGATCTGTGAAATTCCTGCTTAGGCTGTCCGCCCAGCACATTGTCTTTACCTGGAACAAATTGGGATTGTAACTGAATGTTTAGGCTCAGTGATTTTTCCCAAAGATGCATTGTCTGTCTGCAAAGGGGGTAAGAATGGGTGCCCCCTTGCTTGATGCCACATCACAGTGGTGTTGTTTGTCCGTATCAGTAAATGGCCTTGCTGAAGTTGGTGTTGAAAGGCCTCGATGGCATGCATTACTGCCAGCATTTCCTTTTGGTTTATGTGCAGATGTGTTTCCTTTGGAGACCATTGTCCTTGAATACACCTGCCTTCCATGTGCGCCCCCCATCCAAGGTCTGAGGCGTCTGTGGTTATGGTCTGTGTTATCTGTGGTTTTTTGAATGACATACCTGTGTTTGCCTGGCTTACCAAGGGCCCACCATAGGAATTCCTTTTGTAGGCATGGAATGAGCGGTATGGTTGTCTAAGTTGTTGCTGTGCTGAGACCATAGGCTTTTTAGGTACCACTGAAGCTTTCTCATGTGTAGTCTTGCTAATGGAACCAGGAGAATGCAGGATGCCATGTAACCCAGGGCCTGTAGGAATCTCCTTGCAGTCATCTGGGTAAGTTTTGCCAAACCTTTGAAATAATGAGTTAACTTCTCTTGCTTGTCTTGTGTTACGTAAGCCATTTGAGAGGCTGTGTCTAATTTGGCTCCTAAGAAGATTATTTGCTGGGATGGCTGAAGTCTTGACTTTTGGAAGTGGACTGTGTATCCCAGAGCTTGAAGTAATCGTATGACATAGTCCAAGTTTTTTGTCAACATCAATTTGTCGTCCGCTTGTATGAGGCAGTCGTCCAGGTACGGGTAAATTTGGATCCCCTGGAGCCTGCAATGAGCAATTACTGAAGCCAGGCATTTTGTGAATACTCTGGGCGCAGTAGATAAGCCAAATGGCAATGCTGAGAATTGATAATGCTCTGGCCCTGCAAGAAATCGGAGGTATCTTCTGCAGCTGTGTCTGATAGGGGCATGCAGGTATGCCTCCTTGAGGTCCAGAGTAATCAGCCAAGAACCCTTGCCCAGAATGGGAAGGAGTTGCTGTAGAGTCAGCATTTTGAACTTTGGTACTATGAGAAAGGTGTTTAATGCGGACAAATCCAGTATTGGTCTCCATTGAGATTCTTTTCTTGGAACAAGGAACAGTCTTGAGTAAAACCCCTGGCCTTGTTCTTGTTGTGGAACTCTTTCTATTGCTTTCATCAGAGTCAGCAGAGAGATTTGCTTGATAGCATCTGCCCTCTGGTTTTGTGGTAGGTTTGGCATGCCTTGTTTTCTTGGTAAGGTATGAAAGTGGAACCTGTAACCTCGGTCTATAATGTCCAAAATCCATTTGTCCTTTGTCAGTCTGTGCCAATTGTCTGCAAACAGAGATAATTTCCCGCCCAAGGGAGCTTCTATTTGTTCCCTGGTAGGCGGAAATAGAGGAAAGTCATTGAGATTGTGGTTGTGGGGCAGGTGAAACCCCTGTGTCACTTCTTTGGTTTGCTGGCTGCCATTGTCATCCCCTGTAAGGACCTCTGTATTGTCCTCTTCCTCGGCCACGTCTGTTTTTACCCCCTTTGAAACTTTTCAGGATTAGGAAAGGACCAGTTTTTTGAAGGCCAATTCCTGCTGAATCTGGGTGGCTGAACCTGGAGGAAATCTTTGACTGTCTGAACTGACTTGGCTTTTTCCTCAATGGACTTTAACACATCTTTAGCATTAGCACCAAAAAGCTTGTTCTTTTCCAAGGGTGCATCAAGAAGTTTTGCCTTAACATGATCTAGAAGAGGTTGTTCTTTTAACCATGCATGTCTACGAATGACTGCCCCTGTCATAGCTGCCCTACATGAAGCTTCCAATGCATCATATCCACACTGAAGAAAGTGTTTGCTAACTTGCTGAGAATTATGTACAGCCTCCTGCAAAGACTTCCTATCTAAAGGGTCAGGAGAGGCCAATGTTTTCTGTAAATCATCTAACAGGTAATCCTGATATTGAAACATATGAAAGAGACAATTGAGAGCTCTCATAGATAAAGTAGTGGAGGTGTAAACCTTCTTCCCCCATCTCTCTAATGACCTAGCTTCCCTGTTGGAAGGCAAAGGATTTTTGGAGGTGGTAGCTGAAAACCCCTTTCGGTCCCTGTGAAATTGTTTCTAAATCAACAGCATGGGCCCTAAAGAAATGAGAATGTGTTTCTGGGACCCTATAGTATCTGTCAGGCTTGGCAGGAGCAGGAGGAAGAGTATCAGGGGTAACACTGGAGTCAGAGTACAGATCATCCAAAACATCATGCACAGGAGGTATAGCTAAGGGCCTGTGTTGGGGCTTTTTAAGGAAGGTTTGAAGGCGCTTTCTGGAATCAGAATATTCCTGGCCTTGCCACTTAAAATGTTCCCTCATGGAATGCAGAACTTCCCCAAAAGAAATATCCTCAGGAGGGGAGGCCGAGGGGATGGAGTCCTCTGCATCCGAGTCCTCATAGGTCTGGAAGGGCTCTTCCTGGCTATCGGAGTGAACAGAGTCCTCAGAATCTTCATCTGAAGGGAGAGGGTCAGAGGGTTCAACCCTGGGCCTCTTATTAGGAGGAGGCTGGAATCCTCTCTCAGGATGGGCCTGGGAACCTCTGATCATGGAAATTAAATCTGCGGCCATAGTCATGATTTGTGTTTCAGGAGTAGGCTGAGGTAAGGCTTTAGCAGTAAGGTGCTTGGTCTTGCTGGCTGCCTTAGCACGTGTGTAGGCCTTGATAGACATGGGAGGCCTAGCAGCTCCACGTGCAGGAGTGACCTTATCCACAGCAATGGTCTCGGGCATTTCCTGGAGGAAAATCAATAACTGGCGTCGGTGTGGTCTCCGGTATCGGAGGTATCGGTAATGCGGTGTCTTCGGTTCGGAGCGGTGAAATAACCGCCTCAGAGGGAACCGGGACACTTGCGGTTGGTTTTGGCGTGGTGTCGGTGGAAGACGCGGGCCGAGGATGTCGGTCCCGGTCTTTTCGTTTCTTAGGAGTCTGCGATGCCGGTAGTTCCGACGGCATTGTATAATCAAATTTTTCGCCGAAAAAGTCTTCAGCGAACTCCGCCCAGCACCTGAGAGTGCGCTTATTGAAGCGAGCACAGGCGGCACAGGCCGAGACGTCGTGGTCTGGGCCAAGGCAAGGAAGGCAGTAAGAGTGGAAATCCTTATGAGGTATTTGTTTACCACAAGATAAACAATTATTTACTTTTTCAGTAATTTCTGACATCGGCTGAGGCAAGAAAAGGTCTCCAACGGGGTACTTAGCTTTTTTGATGACTTAGGATTCGAAGAATACAGGAGCTGACCGACTGGCACTTGCGAACTGATTCTGCTTCGGGCACCGCGCAGCAAGAAAGACTGGAGAAGATGGCGTCGGCTGATGCTTATGTACTCCAGCCGCTCTGACGTCGGAGAGAAATGCGACATCAGCCGACGTCGGACCCAGACTTTGGAATCCGGCCGACCGAGGGCTGCCTGAGGCAGGACAACCCATATGTTATGACTGCAGTTGCATTCTTGAAGGACATCAGAAGCTGTTTGAGCAGATGTGTCCAGAAGAGCTCTGAGGAAGGTTAACTGTTTTTTGGGTAGGAATAGGGACTTCTCTTGGTTGATAGTGAAGCCCAGAGAAGACAGGAGGGTTTGAACATGAAATCCTGCAGGAGTCCTTCCTTGGTGTCTGCCTGAATGAGGCAGTTGTCCAGGTAGGGATAAATCTGAATGCCTGTCTGCAAAAGGCAATGACAGGAGCCAAGCACTTGGTAAAGACTCTAGAGAGCAATGGATAAGGCAAAGGGCAAAGCAGAGAAGTGAAAGTGATGCGAACCTGCCCTGAAGTGCAGGAAACTCCTGCAAGAGTTCCTTATGGGAATATGAAGGTAGGCATCCTTCAGATCTAGGGTCACTAGCCAAGTTAGTGACAGCATCAACATGGGTAAGAGTTTGTGTAAGGTCGGCATTTTGAAATTTGGTACCAGGAGGGACAGATACAGAGTGCATAGGTCTAAAATGGGGTGCCAGGAGGCCTCCTTTCTGGGTACCAGGAACAGTCTTGAATAAAATCCTTTTCCGGCCTGTTCCTTTGGCACAGGTTCCACAGCGCCTTGGGCATAAAGCTTTTGTATTTGACAGATGGCTTTTGCCCTCTGATTTGCTGGTACACCTGGGAAGCCTGAATGTTTGGGACTTTCTTTGAAAGAGAATCTGTACCCGCTGGTAATTTTTAGGACCCAGACATCTGAGGTGACAGCCTGCCAATTCTAGAGGAAGAGGGAAAGTCTTCCTCCTAGTCTCTCTGGGGGGTTGTGGGGCAGAGGGAGAGAAGAGTCATTGAGAGTCCTTGGAGAAGGGAGGGGGCGGATAATTCCCCTGCCTAGGTGCTGCAGTGGTCCATTGCCTGGATCTCTGTTTGGGCTTGTGACTGGTGCCTAACTAGGTCTGTCCCTGCATGCTTTCCCACAGGCTTTGAGTAGGAAAGGACCAATGCTTTGTGGGGAAGTTCTTGCTGAACCTGGGAAGCTGAATCTGCAAGAAATCCTTCACAGTCTGCATAGACTTGGCCTTCTCTTACATTTTCTTGATAACTTCCTCAGTTTTGGAAACAGATGGTCCTTATCCAGAGGAGCATCTAACAATTTGGACTTTAACTGGTCAAGCAAAGGCTGCTCCCTCAACCAGGCATGCCTTCTGATGACACAGGCAGTGACTGCGGCCCGCTGGAAGCCTCCAAGGCATCAAAACTGCAATGAAGGGAATGTTTGGCTATCTGGGAGCTGGACATAAGATCCATTAGTTCCCTGGTAATATTGCTGTCTGGTCAGGTTGAAATTTTCTGTTTTAGTAATTCCACTACATTTTGCTGGTATCTCAGCATATGAAATTGGCAAGTCAGGGACCTAATGGCCCTGCTCCCTTTGTCAGCTGAGAGGGGATTTTTAGAGTAACTAGCCATAGCCTCCTTAGGACTCTGAGTAATGACCTCTGGGTCAGCTGTTGGATTTTTGAAAAAATACTTGTGGGGGTCTTGCACCCTATTTATCTGTCTGGCTTCCTGGGGGCAGGTGGGACAGAGTCAGGGGTGAGTGAAGACTCCAGAAAGACAGCTTTCACCACATCCAGGACAGGGGGAATGGCCAGGGGTTTATGCTGAGCAAGGTCAAGGAATTCTCCATCTCTTCTTTTAGGGTAACCCTGCGCCTCCCAGTGGAAATGCTCTCTGAGGGAATTTAAAATTTCCCCAAAAGGGAGGTCCTTGAGAGGGTGGCAGCAGGAATAGCGTCTTCAACATCAGAATCCTCAAAAGCTGCAAATGTCTGTTCTTCAGTGTCAGAGTCTTCCAATTCTGATTCTTCTGAGTCCTGGTAATAAAGAACCTTAGACAAAGTGTTTCTCTTCCTTTTAGCTGAGGCGGCTTGGGTAGGTTGGCTTCCTCTAATTAAAGTGATTAAATCCTCTGTCATTCTGAGCAGTTGCTGGGACTGCGTGGCAGGCTGGGAGGAATGTAGTCAGCGACTGGATCCCTGTGATGGGGTCTTTTTAGTTGTAGACTTGGTCTTGGGCCTAGATGCTTCAGAAGCCTTATACAAGGTTAGCTTAACTGGCAGAGTGGTTATCTGTCACTGCCTGGCATCAGTCATCGGTACTGTCTCTGCAGAAGCTGGTGTCTGCGAAGCGGCTCTGGACCCAACCACATGACTGAAAACCAACGTCCTGTCAGTAGGAGATGGAACTGGTGGCATACCGGACTCCAAAGGGGTCTCGGTAGAGGCCTGCAATGGTTCCTCAGCTGGAGTCAGGGGCTGTGAAGGCACCTCACTGACTTCAGCAACTGAAGTAAGAGGAAGCCAGGGTAGCTTCGGACCAAAGTAGTTTGCGGGCCTATGTTTGAGGCCTTTCCTTTTCTTTACCTTTCTTTTTCATAGGTAATTCTACAGCCTGATCAACAGACGCCATTCTGTGATGAGACAAAGAATCACCGAAGTGTCTAGCTGCAATTTCAGCTCTATGTCTAACAGTTCTCGCATTAAACAGGGCACAGCACCGACATCCAGGGACGTCGTGGTCTGGGCCTAGGTAGGTGATGCAGAGGGAATGGAAGTCTCGGTATGGGATCTGTTTTCCACAAGTGAGACAAAGTACAGTTGTGTACACTTACCATAAATATAGATGTTAGAGTGTATTCACTGTTGCAGTCATTACATTTGGGTAATCCTGCTGGCAGGTTGCCCTCAGTCAGCTTGAATTCCAAAGTCTTGGATCCTGTGTAGGCTGTCGTCGCCCCTTCACCGACGTCAGGTCATCAGGGGTATAAAAGAAGCAGCCGGCATAATTTTCTTTAGATTTTCTTGCCCCAAATGTCAGGTGCAACCTAAAAGAGTAGCCAAAATTTATATCTATATATAAAATGACATGCAGCAATATAAACTTTACCTTCATCCACAAGCAAATACACCACATAGGTTGTATAAATTAGAGAAGGAAAGATAGGTTCCATCAGAAGAAAAGGGGGGATGGCGGGTGGGTAACCTGGACTGCAAAAGTGAATACACTCGAACATCTACATTTATGGTAAGTGTACACAACTGCACTATGTTCTTCATGTTTCACTATTGCAGTCATTACATTTGGGTAGATTCCCAAAGCTATGGTTGAGAGACTAGAGCTAAACAGCATTAGGAGCGGCTATGAGACCCTGCAGAACTGCAGTGGCAAAGCCTGCCCTGGATTTAGAGTGGCAGATGATAGTGCTTTGAAAAGGTGTGCACTGAACTCCAAGTAGCTGCCTCTAAAATGTCCTTGGTTGGTACTCCCCTGAGAAAGGCTGCTGAAGTGGCTGCAGCTCTGGTGGAATGTGGCCTAATGCCCTTAGGCACTGGCTTGCCATGGTTTAAGTAGCAGAAATGAATGCAGTGACCTATCCACATTGAAACAGTCTGCTTTGAGATAGCCTTTCCTTGCGATCCTGCAGCATATGCCACTAGTAATTGCTCTGTCTTTCTGAAAACTTTGGTTCTGTCCAAGAAGAATCTAAGCTGTCTGTGTACGTCCAAAGAATGCAGAATTCTTTCCTCCTTGTTCTGCGGATTTGGATAAAAAGTTGGCAGATGAATGGTTTGGTTAAGAGCCACACTGGACACCACTTTAGGCATAAATGTTAGGTTTGTCCTCAGGGAGACCCTGTCCGGATAAAAAATGATAAAAGGTTCCACAGCCATGAGTGCCTGTAGCTCAAACTCGTCTTGCAGAAGTTATTGCTAGAGCTGTTTTCCAAGATAAAAACTTTAAATCAGCAGTAGCAGCTGGCTCAAAAGGAAGCAGGGTGAGTTTTTCCAAGACATAGTTGAGGTCCCATGCAGGCATTGGTGATCTCCTTGGAGGCCGTAAATTTTTGGCTCCTCTGAGGTACTGTTTTAATAAGGGATAAGAAAAGATTGGTGGCTCTGCACTGGAATGAGCCGAAATGGCAGAGGCATGAATTTCAATATATGAGAAAGATAGGCCTTTGTCCAGCATCTCAGTTAAGTATTGTAAAATCTGAGGAATATTTGACACAGCTGTATCTGTTCCTTGGGCCTGGTTCCAAGCACAGAATCTCTTCCATTTTCCAGCAAAAGATTTTCTAGTACTAGGCCTTCTGGCTTCCAAAATGACATCCATCACAGCTTTGCTGAGAGGTGTGTTTGGTATGACTACATTATCCGCCATGCTGCTAGGTTTAAGGTCCTGAGCTGGCTGTGCAGGATCTGATTGTTTTGCTGGGACAGTAGATGCGGTACTTGAGGTAAGGTCCAAGCTGGGCATTGAGACAAGCTTCTTAATAATGGGTACCAGTGCTGGCAGGGCCAGTCTGGTGCAATCAGTATCATCTCTGGCTTCTCCTGTCTGACCTTTAGGAGTACCTTGGGGAGGAGAGGCAGAGGGGGAAAGGCATATACTGATAGGTCTTTCCAGCTGAAGGATAGGGCGTCCACTTTCCATGCTTGTCTGTGATAAATCCTTGTGCAGAACCTCTTTAGTTGGTAGTTGTGAGGGAAGGCAAACAGATCTATGTGCGGGCATCCCCATTTCCTTGTTATGCTTAAGACTTGTGGATCCAGCTGCCACTTGTGGGGATCCATGAGGTTTCTGCGTAGATTGTCTGCCAGAGTAATTTTCCTTCCTGGCAGGAATTGTGCCTGCCGATGTACTTGTAAGTCAATGCTGTATCACACAAAGTCATGGCTAGTCTGCAAAGGGGGTAAGAATGCGTGCCCCCCTGCTTGTTTATATACCACATGACCGTGGTGTTGTCTGCCTTTATCAGTAGTTGTCCTGGATGAAGTAGGTCCTTGAAGGCTGTCAGGGCATTCTGAACAGCTAGCATCTCTTTTTGATTGACATGTAGATGGATTTGGTTTGAGGTCCACGTTCCCTGAATGCATCTTCCTGCCATGTGGGCCCCCAGGCATAATCTGATGCATCCATTGTTAGTGTCTGCCTGGCTGGGGGTAATGTTAACGGCTGTCCCTTGTTTTGGTGACAAGCCTTTGCCCACCATCGAAACTCCTGTTGTAGGCAGAGAATGAGAGTAATTATAGTTTCCAGGCTGTGGCAATGTTGAGTCCAAACACTTTTTAGGTACCACTAAAGTTTCCTCATATGCAGTCTTGCATATGGAATTAGTAGGATGCAGGATGCCATGAAATCCAAAGCCTGCAGAATATTTCTTTCAGATAACTGGGCCTTTGTTGCTAACATTTTGAAATAGGTAGTTGTTGTCTGTCTGGTGTGAGATAAGCCATCTGGGCAGTTGTATTTAAGCTTGCACCAAGGAATATTATCTCGAGAGGGTACTAGTTTTGATTTCTTTTCGTTGACTGTGTATCCTAAGCATGTTAGAAGTTTTTTCACAAATGCCAGATGCTGTAGAAGGATGTCCTTGTTCTCTGCTTGAATTAGACAGTCATCCAAGTAAGGATATATTTGTATTCCTCTGTCTGCAGAATGCAATTACTGGTGCCAGGCACTTTGTAAAGACCCTGGGCGCAGTAGATAAGCCAAAGGGCAGTGCAGAGAATTGGTAATGCATTGAGCCAGCTTTTGAATCTGAGGTTATCTTCTGCATATCTGTCCGACTGGGACATGCAGGTATGCCTCTTAGGTCTAAAGTTACAAGCCAAGCGTTCTTGCCCAGCATGGGCAGAAGCTGCTGCAAAGTCAACATTTTGAATTTTGGTACATCCAGGAATGTGTTCAGAATCGATAGGTCCAGCATTGGCCTCCACGCCTTGTCCTTTCTGGGTACCAAGAACAGTCTTGAGTAAAATCCTTGTCCCCCACTCTTGCTCTGGCACTTGTTGAATGGCCCTCATATCCAAGAGGGATGAGACTTGTTTTTGTGCCTCTGCCCATTGATTTTTTGGCAGATCTGGCCAGCCGTCTGCCTTTGGCAGGGTATGGAAATGGAACTTGCAGCCTTGTGACATTGGGTTATAATGTGCCAATTTTGAGAAAAAAGTGCCAATTTCCCCCCCAAGGGTGCTGCCAGGAAATAAGTGCTTGGTGCAGGCAGGGGGAAGTCATTGGGACTGTTTCCTGTAAGGCTGTGATTTGTCTTCTCCACTTTTGGAGGTAGAAGCACCCCATTGTTTGACCTGTTATGAACCTTGCACCTGGGATCTGCCTCCAGGGCGTCACGGACTGACCCTTTGAGGTCTGTCTGACACAGGAAAGGACCAATTCTTAGTTGCCCAGTGTCTACTAAACCTAGGTGGCTGTACTTGTAAGAAATCTTTGACCATTTGCATAGATTTAGCCTTGTCCTCAAGTTTCTTTAACACCTCTTCTGCCTTAACGCCAAACAAAGTATCATGCTGTAAAGGTGCATCTAACAATTTAACTTTAACATGATCAGGCATATTTTGTTCCTTTAACCAAGCATGCCTTCTAATTACAGAACCTGTAACTGCGGCCCTGCAGGAGGCCTCTAAAGAAACAAAACCACATTGCAAAGTATGCTTTCCAACTTGTTCAGCTGTATGCAATATATCCTGCATTTCTTTGTTTTATGCACATTCAGAGTTTAACAACATTTTCTGTTTAAGCAATGCCATGACATGTTGATATTTGAGCATATGAAACTGACAGTTTAAGGCCCTTATAGCCAAGGTAGCAGATGTGTAAACCTTTTTTCCCCATCTATCCAGTGCCCTAGAATCCCTGTCAGAAGGGGTAGGGTTTTTTGCAGCGGAAGCCTCAACTCCAGTGGGACCCTGAGAAATAGTTTCTGGGTCTGCAGCAGGGTTTTTAAAAAGGATGTTATGCGAGTCAGGAACCCTGTAATATCTGTCAGGCTTAACAGGAGCTGGAGGTAAGGAGTCAGGGGTAAGGCTAGACTCCGAAAACACATCATCTACAATGTCTAACGCAGGAGGGATGAATAGTGGCTCCCTCATGGTATTTAAGGTTCCCCCAAAAGAATAGTCCTCAGGAGGAAAAGCTGAAGGTATGTATGTATGTATGTAGGTATGAAGGTATTATGTGTACACTAAGTACAGTTGTGTACCTACCATAAATGTAGATGTTAGAGTGTATTCACTGTTGCAGTCATTACAATTGGGTTATCCTGCTGGCAGGCTACCCACAGTCAGCCCGAGTTCCAAAGTCTAGGTCTGGTGTCGGTTGCTGTCACCTCCTCCCTAACGTCAGTGCGCCAGGGATATAAAAGATGCAGCTGACGCCATTTTCTTCAGTTTTTCTTGCCCCAGATGTCAAGTGCCCCTAAAATGGTAGGCTAAATAATGCCAATAAGCATGCATACACAAAAAACAACTTTTCCTTCATCAACAAGCAAATACACCACATAGGTTGTATAGGATAGAGAAGTACAGGTAAGTTCCAGTAAGAAAAAGGGGGATGGTGGGAGGGTAACCTGGACTGCAATAGTGAATACACTCAAACATCTACATTTATGGTAGGTACACAATTGTACTATGTTCATAGTGTTTCACTGTTGGTACAATTGGGTTGAATCCCAAAGCTAAGGTTGGGAGGCTGGTGCTAAATAGGATTAGGAGAGGCTATCAGGCCCTGCAGAACTGCTGTGGCATAGCCTGCCCTGGATTTAGAGTAGAGAGGTAAGTGATAGTGCTTTGCAAAGGTATGCACTGAACTCCAAGTTGCAGCCTCTAAGATGTCTTTGGTTGGTACTCCTATGAAGAGGAAGGCTGCCGAAGTGGCTGCTGCTCTGGTTGAATGTGGCCTAATGCCCTTAGGCACTGATTTGCCATGCTGTGAATAGCAGAAACAAATGCAGCGGCCTATCCACTTTGAAATAGTCTGCTTTGAGATAGGCTTTCCTTGTGATCCTGCAGCATATGCCACTAGAAGTTATTCAGTCTTTCTGAAAGCTTTGGTTCTGTCCAAGTAGAAGCGTAGCTGCCTGCGAATGTCCAAAGAATGCAGAAGTCTCTCACCCTTATTCTGTGGGTTTGGGTAAAAAGCACGCAAATGAATTGTTTTGTTAAGGGCCACACTGGACACTACCTTAGGTAAAAATGTAGGGTTTGTCCTCAGAGAAACCCTGTCAGGATGGAAAATGATAAAAGGTTCCACAGCCATGAGTGCCTGTAACTCAGACTCGTCTAGCGGAGGTTATTGCTGGGAGCAAAGCTGTTTTCCAGGATAAGAATTTTATATCAGCTGCAGAGGCTGGCTCAAACGGAGGCAGTGTGAGTTTTTCCAAGACATAGTTGAGGTCCCATGCAGGTACTGGTGCTCTCCTTGGGGGTCTTATGTTTTTGGCCCCTCTGAGGTACTGCCTTAGTAATGGAGGAGGAAAAATAGATGGTTCTGTATTGTAATCAGCTGAAATGGCAGAGGCATGAATTTTAATTGAAGAAAAGGAAAGGCCTTTATCCAGCATCTCAGTTAAGCATTGCAAAATCTGAGGAATATTTGGAACAATCGTGTCAATACCTTGTGCCTGGTTCCAAGCACAGAATATCTTTCATTTTTCTGCATAAGATTTTCTGGTGCTAGGCCTCCTGGCCTCCAAAATAATATCCATCACTGCTTTAGAGAGGGGTGTGTCTTGAATAGCTACATTATCCGCCATGCTGCCAGGTTTAAGGTCCTGAGTTGGCTGTGCAGTATGACTGTCTTGTTGGGTCAAGAAGTGAGGAATTTGAGGTAATGTCCAAGCTGGGCATTGAGACAAGCTCTTTAGGATTGGGTACCAGTGCTTGCGGGGCCAGTCTGGGGCCATCAGTATCATTTTTGGCTTCTCTTGTCTGACCTTGAGGAGTACCTTTGGGAGGAGAGGCAGAGGAGGAAAGGCATATACTGTTAGGTTTTTCCAGCTGAAAGATAGAGCACATCCACTTTCCATGCTTGCTTGTGATACGTCCTTGTGCAGAATCTCTGTAGTTGGCAGTTGTGAGGGGAGGCAAATAGGTCTATGTCTGGGCATCCCCAGTTCCTTATCATGGTGAAGAATTGTGGATCCAATTTCCACTCGTGGGGATCCATTACGTTTCTGCTTAGTTCATCTGCCAGAGTATTTATCCTTCCTGGCAGGAATTGTGCTTGCAGATGTACTTGGTAAGTCAATGCTGTGTCCCACAAGTTCATGGCTAGTCTGCAGAGGGGGTAGGAATGTGTGCCCCCCTGCTTATGTACCACATTACTGTAGCACTGTGTCTTTATCTGTAGTTGTCCTGGATGAAGTAAATCCTTGAAGGCTGTCAGGGCATTTTGAACTGCTAGCATCTCTTTTTGGTTGACATGTAGATGCATTTGACTTGAGGACCATGTGCCCTGAACACATCTTCCTGCCATATGGGCCCCCCAGGCATAATCTGATGCATCTGTTGTCAATGTCTGTCTGGCTGTGGGGTAAGGTGAATGGCTGTCCCGTGTTGTGGTGACAGGGTTTTGCCCACCATCGAAACTCCTGTTGCAGGCAGGGAATGAGGGTAATTATTGTTTCCAGGCTGTGGCATGTTGAGTCCAAACACCTTTTAGATACCATTGAAGTTTTGCATTTGGAATTAGCAGAATGCAGGATGCCATGAAGCCCAAAGTCTGCAGAATTTTTCTTGCAGACAACTGGGTCTTTGTTGCCAACAGTTTGAAATAAGTAGTCAGTTGTCTGTTTGTCTGGCGTGAGATATGCCACCTGGGCAGTAGTATTTAAGCTTGCACCCAGGAATATTATCTCTCGAGAGGGTATGAGTTTTGATTTCTTTTCATTTACTGTGTACCCTAGGCCTGTTAGTAATCTTTTTACAAACTCCAGATGCTGTAGTAGAATGTCCTTGTTCTCTGCTTGAATAAGGCAGTCGTCCAAGTAAGGATATATTTGTATTCCTCTGTCTGCAAAATGCAATTACTGGTGCCGGGCATTTTGTGAAGACCCTGGGGGCAGTAGATAAGCCAAAGGGCAGTGCAGAGAATTGGTAGTGCATTGAACCAGCTATAAATCTGAGGTATCTTCTGCATGATTGTCTGACTGGGACATGCAGGTATGCCTCTTTTAGGTCTAAAGTCACAAGCCAAGCCTTCTTGCCCAGCATGGGCAGAAGCTGCTGCAGAGTTAACATTTTGAATTTTGGAATATCCAGGAATGTGTTTAATATAGACAGGTCCAGTACTGGTCTCCAGGCTTTGTCCTTTCTGGGCACCAAGAATAGCCTTGAGTAAAATCCTAGTCCCTGCTCTTGCTGTGGTACTTGATGAATGGCTATTATGTCCATGAGGGATGAAACTTGATTTTGCGCCTCTGCCCATTGATTGTGCGGCAGGTCTGGCATAACGTTTGGCCTTGGCAAGGTGTGAAAGTGGAACCTGTAGCCTTCTGATACGATATTTAAGACCCATTTGTCCTGGGTGATCATGTGCCAATTTTTTGCAAAAAGTGCTAGTTTTCTGCCCAAAGGAGCTGTCAGAAGACAAGTGCTTGGTGCTGGCAGAGGAAAGTCATTCAGACCGTTTCCTGTATGGCTATGATTTTTCCTCTCTGCTTTTGGAGGTAGAAGCATCCTATTGTTTAGGCCTGTATGAGCCCTGGGGCTGTGATCTGCCTCTGGGGCGTCTGTATCAGCCTATTTGTGGCATGTCGGACACTGGAAAGGACCAATTCTTTGTAGGCCAGTTCCTGCTAAATCTGGGAGGCTGTACCGGTAAGAAATCCTTCACTGTTTGCATAGATTTAGCTTTGTCCTCCATTTTCTTCAACACCTCTTCTGCTTTAACACCAAACAAGGTATCGTGCTGTAATGGAGCATCTAATAGTTTTGCTTTAACATGATCGGGCAGATTCTGTTCTTTTAACCAAGCATGTCTACTAATGACAGAACCTGTAACAGCAGCCCTGCAGGAGGCCTCTAGAGAATCAAAACCACATTGCAAAGTATGCTTTCCCACGTGTTCAGCTGCATGCAATAAATCCTGCATCTCTGTTTTCTGCAGTCTGAATTTGTCAACATTTTCTGTTTAAGCAGTGACACAAGATATTGCTGATATTTAAGCATATGAAACTGACAATTTAAAGCTCTTACAGCCAAGGTAGCAGAAGTATAAATCTGTTTCCCCCATCTGTCCAGGGCCCTTGAATCCCTATCAGAGGGAATAGGGTTTTTTGCAGTGGAAGCCTTGACCCCCCTTGGGACCCTGATAGAGAGTTTCTGGGTCAGCAGCAGGGTTTTTTATAAAGAAATGTATGTGAATCAGGAACCCTGTAGTAATCTGTCTGGCTTAGCAGGAGCTGGTGGCAGAGTCAGTAGACAGACCAGGCTCTGAAAATACATGATCTACAATGTGGGAAGATTTGGATGCCTGCAGTCTGCAGAATGTCACCACTGATACTAGGCACTTAGTGAAAACCCTTGGGGGCTGCAGAAAGTCCAAAGGGCAAGTTAGAAAAAGTGTCCAGAGGCTACAGAGAATCTTAAATATTTCCTGTACCTGGGGTGGACAGGAATATGCAGATAGGCATCCTTTATGTCTGAGGTCATAAAAGCTTATGGTAAGATCAGGGGAAATAAGGTATGCAAGGTGAGCATCCTGAAAGAAGGATCCTTCAGGTACTTGTTGAGGAAGGAGAGGTCTAAGATGGGTCTCCAGGGGCCTTCTTTCCTTGGTACAGGGAACAACCTTGAAAAGAAGCTCTTTCCTGTTTGATAGGAGGGGACATGTTGGATGGTGCCTTGATTCAGAAAGGTGTATAGCACCACTCAGAACTGTGGTAATTATTCTTTGGGGGGGGGGGATGCCTCTGAATGGAGGTAGTGACTCCCAGACCATGAAGTATCCATTTTTTATGATGGAAAGCACCCAAAGATCTTGAGTTATGTTTTCCCAAGCAGGACTTGAAAGGGAAAGGGGGGGGTGGGAAAAGGGTCCAGATAGTCAGACGGATCCTGGTCTGTCTGGAAAAATGTTTTTGGAAGTGGGGTTTGTTGAGAAATCCTAAAGGATTATTGCCTTTTTTCCAGATCTCTTGATCTTAACTTGAGCTGGTCTGGATTGCTTCCTGACAAAGGCTGGTTTACAGGGATAATTTCTCTGGAATTTTGGGACAGGAGATACTAGGAGACATTTTAGGTCTTTCATCTCCTTCCCCTTCTCTTGTAAGGTTTTGAAAAGCTCAGCAGCTGCAGTGCTAGATAGAGCTTCATTGTCCGGGGGGGCATCCATCAGCATGGACTTGACATCCTCTGGCAAAGGTTGTATTCTTAGCCAGGCAAATCTCTATGGCCTCTATGGCATCATAGCTACATAAGATTGAGTGCCTGGTGACCTGGGTGGTAGCAGCCAGCAGGGATTAAGCTAGAGTTTTATTCCGAGATTCGGGCAGGTAAGAAATTATTGTAGACAACTGTGACAAGAACTGGGTATTTTGTCATATGGGGTTGGTAGCTGACTGCCCTAAATACAAGGGTGGCAGACGTATACACTTTCTTGCCCAGTCTCTCCAAATGCCTGCTATCCTTGTCAGAAGGAAGCAGGGAGGTAGAGGGTAGAAACCTTGAGGGTTTGTCAGAGGACACAGTGATGACTGATGGGTTAACTGAGGGTGTTCTGAACAAATACTTAAGAGTCTGCAGGCACCTTATAAAATGTTTTTTTTTTTTTTTTTTTTTTAGGTGCAGGAGGTTTTGAGTCAGAAGTCTTGCTAGAGGATGCAAAAGCATCTAAGGCAGCAGGAAGAACAGGGGGGGATAGCTCCCTACTTAGAGGTGATCTCGACCTAACATACAAAGCTATGTCAAACCCAGAACTGTTGGACATGACCCACTTAAAGAAATCCCAATCCCTCCGAGCTACATGCTCTAGGGAAATAAAGCTGGTCACCACAATAAACAGAACATGCTGGAGGGATAGATTCCTGTCCCAGAGGCTTCCCATACTCTGGAACAAACTACCTATCTATATCAAACAAAGCTCATTAGCACTCAAGAAAAATCTTGATGATTGGATGGGAGATAGGAAATGCACCCTGGGGATCACCTCTTTGGCTCTGCTTGACAGGGATACAGGAAAATAATTTTCTTGGGTGGCAAAAGCCAGGGTACCGTTTGCCTAGGCTTGTATAGGCCCTAGGGCCAATAGCCTAATACCTACCTATGAGAGACTGAGTGTATACTTGCAGTAGGTCATAGTAACATTTTTTAGATATGTCAATTCAGTGCTTTTCCACATGAAATGTTCCTGCATCCTGATCAGTGTCACAAAGTAATCTCCTCTGCTGGAGAGTCAGTCCGATTAGATTCTTCCCCTGGGAGGCATAAAATCTAGTGGGGAGGGAATATGGGTTGAACAAGCTAGTGATTAATCAAATGAGTCATCCTCTTTAGGCCAGGAGGGTGCAGGAACTGTAATCCAGGGGATTCTGAGAGACATGAGAGCACTGAAGATGCTTTTGGAGAAAGCTTGCCAATTCTTTTGAGGATCGGAAGTAGGGGAAACATGGTCAGCCTTCTGTTTCTTTTTACTGGAAATATCTATTCTAAGGCGTGATAGTGGGCTGGAGGTAGGTCTATACTCAATGTCTGAATCGACCTCTTTCCAAACAAGGATGGCTGGAATCCCTTGACAGCCTTCAGAAATAACAAGCAGAGGTTCACCTTGGACTTCAAATGTGGGAGCCTGTGGTACCTCCAACGATGTGATACTATCCTGTTCCAAGGTGACCTCCATTACAGCTTTGGCCTGTGATTCGGACAACAGCCCTGAAAAAAAAAAAGTCTCGGAAGAGACACCTGGCCCTGGAGGTGCAGCCGAGGCCTCCTGCCTGGAATTCTTGGCCTTCGGCCTGGTTAACAACTCTGCTTCTGAGCTTGACGGACCCTCCATCATTTTGGCAAGGAGTTTTTCCAGACATATTTTAAGACAATTAAGCCTACTCCATAGGGCTTTCAGGACGAACGACTGGCAGATAGGGCAGGCCTTACAGCTGTGGGAAGTCCCAAGACAAAGGGCACTATTGGCGGTTGTACTTAAGTGGAATCTGATGCCCAGATTGGCATTTGCCCTTCTTAGATGGTATTAAACTTAACACAATCAAATGCAGGAAAAGGACTCCTCAACAGGGCACTTATCTGAGAGCCAAAGTTTCTTCGGCAATCAGACCATACGTACAGGAGATGTGTTCTGTCTAACGGCAATGAAATTTTGAGGGTGGTGCATCCATGGGTCACTTTTATAGCTACATCCAATAGCAGACTATGTGCAATGTACTACACACCCTAGGTGCCAAAGACTTTTATATACGGGCAGATGCTGGGTCGCTTGGCAGGCAATCTCCCTCATGTAAAGAATACTGCAATGCTAGAATAGAAGAACATCATAATTTACTCGTACAAACCTAAACAACTCAAACACACAACCAAAATACAGTCTCTCCATCACTATCAACTTTCATGAAGAATTAACAGATAATTACACTTCCTTCAAGAAATATTAGAAAAAAAAACAAGGAAGACAGATTTTAAAAACAGTTAAGTTAACACATGACAGAGTGAGCAATGTAAATAGTAAGAGGTCTTTTGGTGTTGTAACACCTGAAACAGCAGGCAGAGGGGCACCCCCACCACAGAAAGGTCTGTTACTTTGCTATAAACACCCCCACCCCTAAGAAGGCATTAACATTTTTCTAAAACTACCTTAAAGGAACACTCCAGCCTCCCCTACATGAAAACTCAACTGCGAGTTTTCTTTTATCCTTACAGATTCATCCCTGGTACAAGCAGTTCCCTAACTGCATTAAAATGTTTAAGTATTTTTTACTTCTCCCCTTCAGTAGCATAGAGCTGGTAAGCCCATCCCCCATGCATTCATCCTGCAGTATATCACATGGTTTCTAGAGGAATTTGTCACCTCCTTCATTACGTACCTCCGACAAAGGCCAATGAGAAGTTCCACCTGCCTTGGCACTTCCCACACTGTGATGTATGCTGTACCTGCTTGCTGAGCTAACAGTTGTTACAAAACTAATGGTCATGGACTTGTGGAACATTTCTTATTGTTTTGGAACTTTTAACTTAGTGACTGTTTCTGCACGGATTGAACATAATCTTGTAGAAGCGTTTCTGTTGCTATTGAAATAGTGGCTGAAGGCTTTGCAAAGCATGGAAATCAGGCGGTATCTAATTTTTTTTATTTTTACTTGTTGCAATAAAAAAAAAAAGTCTTTGCCCATTTCTGTCCGCTTGTGTAATGGAATGTGTGCACAAAAGAGAAAGAGAGAGAGACACACAGATTTAATCGAGTAATAGATCCCGGGTACCAGCTGCATCACATTTACTTTGACCTCCCTGATTTTCCCACTGCGACTGTCACAAATAAATGAATGCCTTGCAACTACTAAGTGCTTAATGCAGCTGGTACCAGTGCTCTATTACTCGATTCAATCTGTCTCTCTCTCTCACACACACACACACACACACACACACACACACACACACACACACACAGTTGGGTCAGTCACTTCTGCTTTTGTGCACACAATGTATAAGATATATTAATAGAAGACTGACCAGGATGTTAAACAGGAAAAAATAAAAAGAACTAAATGTTGCGATAGTGCCGTACCGACTGAATGCCGATTAGTTTCTGTATTTGCGGTTGCGATTGCGCCTTTTTTCATCAAACAGTCCTCAGTTCATCTATGAAAGGTAACTCATATTTCCAGTGGGTTTGTCCTTTGTATGTTTTAAACTTGAGGCACTTTTTTCAAGTCATTTTTTTCTCAGTACACCTTTTTCATTTGCAAATGTAAAATCTAAAACAATGAGGTGATGTTTATAAAGTAATAGATTATAACTTATTTGTAAATGTTTCAGACGTGTTTCAGCATATTAAAAATAAATACAGTCCTGTAAGCAAAAGCTTCGGCTATTTCTTCAGTATGTTCTTCTGCATGCATTCTGGTTAATATAATTCTCATAGAAGGGCTAACATATGATTTCACCTGAGGTGCTATCATTGTTGGAGGGAAACTATGCAGGGTTATGAAAGGATCTTTGTTGATACGAAAAAAATGACCTAGAATGGGGATAATACTATAGAAGTAATCATTCCAAATCTCTCTTTTTTAAATTCAACTTGCTAAAGCAAATGAAAATGAATTACTAACTAGAGCAAATTCAACATCCAAAAGAATGTGAAGAAATATCTTGCATTTGCAGTTTGAGCAGGCTGAACATGATAAGGAGTGTGGCGTTCATTAAGCTACTGATTAGAGGGCTTCAAGCAAAGGCAGTGGTTCTGGCACACATCAGGTTTAGAGAAAAAACATAAGTGAGAACCCAAATTAAGAAAGAAAATATCAGGGCAGATGAAGGGCTCCAAAGCTGTCAAGTGTTCAGTTTCTTAACATAGAAGCCTCTTTTTTGTCTTCTTCTTTTCTAACTTTTTTTTTAATAAAGCTCATGTCAACTCATCATGATCAGATTATCTGGCAGAGGATGCAAAAATACAGAACAAACATTCCCCTAAAAATGAATTACATGCCCACCTCTTAATTTAAATACACAAAGTATTATAAAATAGCAAACAAGTTAATTTAGTGCTTGTCAAAATACTTGAAACCAGTGTTTGTTAGACATACAGTATGTGGTGGGGCATTCCCAAAGTAAGTGTGTGTGTAGTTACATGTATAAGCAATCAAAAACGCATAAACTAGACTTATTACAACTTTTCTAAACCTGAATTTTATCACACATTTACGAGTGATTGTTATGCCACTTGTGAGACCAAGAATTTGATATACCTAGCTACGTGCACAGAATGTGATGCATATTATGTAGGTCTAACCACTAGGATGTTGAGAGATTGTATACATAACCATATATATGATATAAGGAAGATGAACCTAACAAACACTTTAGCCTAGCATATAGATACACACCCTAAACATAGTTTTAAATTTAGGGTTTTACAAGTTATAAATGTAAATAAGAGAGGGGGTGATGGACAGAATTACCTGGAAACAGCAGAGTTAAATTGGATTTTAAGGTTGAAGTCCAATATTCAACCGGGACTTAACCAGTCGGTCAGCATAAAACCTACATTAGCAGCATGCAGATAGATATATTAAATTTGATTTTAGTTAGTTATTATGGTTAGTTATTTTATCTATATACATACAGTTTTGGAATTAATTGATCATGATATTCAAATTGATAGGCATAATCTGTTTCATTGTTATATTTGCTATTTAAATATTTTTATTTTTACTCTACTACATATTTTAGAGTTGATATGTTCTTACAGCTCTGGGCGCTCTGATGCTTTATATACTTTTATGCTTTTATATATATATATATCTTTTATTAGATATATATTTCTATTTAAGTATTATGTTTATATGTATATGTATATGTATTTGTATTTATATACATTTTTATTTATATGTATGATGATTTTGTGTAACTATACTGGTATAAAAAAGAGGTTTATACATACATACATTTACTCCAGTAACAGAGTTATACCACACCCTGTTGAGTTTTGTTGTATGAATCGGTTAATTAATTGGTTGATTGAATAAGTGCTCTATGAAATTGATTGAATTTGTTGAGTTAAGGTATATAAAGCATTCATATTGTGTCTTTTATAAACCTGAGGAAGCGTTCCTGTTGTACGTGAAAGCACTTGTTATCTAATAAAATAAGTTCATTATACATCGTGGAGGTCTCCGTTTACTTTGTTCTGTGGATATAACCTTTTTCTTCGACGTGAGACCTTGGATGGTAGCTTTCCTGTTTTTCCTTACATTTGTGTTTATTTTGGGACTCTGCTACCAACACACGATGGATACTCCCTACAGTGGAGCTCGACTATAATCCTGGTCTGAAGAGTCCGGTCAATAAATGGAAAGATATTTTTGGTCAACGTGAGAATCCTCTACTGAATTTGGACCTACATGTTCCTGTGGTTGTTCACAATGTAGGTACTGTAACTGACTTTAAAGACTTTTTTAACAGCCTTAGAGAGCTTGAGAATGATTTGTATAAAATGCATAGACTGTTATGGCAGAGAAGACACTTGGAAGCATGTCTTCACTTCCAAGTAATACCTCAAGGCATACGGGTTCTCTGCATGCCTACGTATGGTGATAGTCACCCTGAATTATTAAAGCAATGGCAACAATTAAATATAGACTTCAGTAAGCAATATATTAGACTCTTAATTGATTATTTTACACCTATTGAAAATATGTTAGCTTCCAAAGTGGAGACTCTGCAAAGAGATCTACTTGGGCGCTATAAAGGTGAAGCCTATGAAAAGAAGATCGATGCCATGTATACGCAAGTTACTGCCTATAGCGACAGGCTACAACAGCTAAAGTATAAAAAGTTACAAAGAGACTATCGAGACTTTTTATCAGGCCAGATCTTTGTCTGGCCGAAAGCTCACAATCATCTCAATAATCATGCAGCTCCATCTCATAATTTAAATGAGCAGCATGAAGTTATAGACATTGCCCCTTTAAATCATACATCCACTGATGAACTTGTAGTGCCTACCCACTCGGATATGACGTCAAACGCTGGAAGTAATCGAGTGGAAGTGATGGCCACGCCACCGCCAAATCAAGAGGGTCTAAGAGAACAGGATCCCTTGATGCATAGTAGAAATGGAGCGAGACCAAAAACAGCGTCTGGACTTACCTCAAGTGTTTTTTTACCACTACCAGTGCAATATCGCCCACAGTTCCAGACCAGATCGAACAGTCGAGATCGACGGAAGAGGAAGTTTTCAGACGAAACAATGGAGGTAAGGAGGAAACCAAGGAACTGATAGAACTAGTGTTTAACCTTTCCAGTCATGTTTTAAATAATGAGAGAAGTCTATTGAATAGAGGCCTCTTATTTATTCCTTCACAGAACAGTAATCTCGCTGAAATTTTGGTGGACCTACGTTTATTTGCAAGAACTGTATCATTGAAGCTTTATTATAAAGACACTAATGTTTCTGCTTTTAATAAGGAGAATTGTTTTAAGTCAAAAAGTCCATTTGTTCCTAATTTTCCCCCTAACTTAAACTGCTTCATTAAATTGTGTGAAAGGGATTACTATGAATATTTTTTCAATTTTAAATGTAAGAAAAGTGACCTGTTCTATAACTTGGATATTAATGAACGTAATGCTTTGATAAACTTGTCTAGAGATTCCAAGTTGGTTTTAAAACCAGCAGATAAAGGTGGCGGAATCGTCTTATTGGATACTACTCTATACACTGAGCTAATGTTCACTATGTTGAATGATGTAGAGATAAATATGAACAGATAGACTTATGAAAACAATTAGAATGGTTCATGACACCCTATATGATCTCCTCATGTGCAGGCAGATAATGAAAGAACTGTATGATTATTTTTTAGTGGCAGATCCATTGATTACACTCAAAGGGACTTCCTAAGATACACAAAGGGATCTTTCCTCCCCCTCTACGTCCCATAGTAGCAGGGGGAAAATGGCCGACAGAGAATACCCTGCTATTTGGAGTCTAAATTGGGACCTCTGGTCAGGAATATATCCACAGTTATAAAAAAGATACCTATCAGTTATTAAATGACCTACAGGGTCTTATGGATAATAATGTGGCCACTTTTCCTTATATGTTTGTAACACTTGATGTCAAAAATTTATTCACAGTGATTCCAAATGACTATGGAATTGAAGCAGTCAGGGAACTGTTACTCAATGATGGGATGTTTGATAATAATACACAGTTACTTATTTGTACTTTACCTGATGTGGTACTAAATAATAACTTGTTCCTATTTCAAGATTGTTTAAACAAACATGGGGGATTGCAATGGGCACCCCCTGTGCAAATTCGTACGCGAATTTGGTTATGTACTACTGGGAGTCACTGTTCCTGTTTAGAAGTGTGTTTATGCAAAATATAGTGTTGTATAGACGTTTTGTAGATGACATACTCATTATTTGGAAAGGTAACAATGAACAGTTGGAACAATTAATTATCTTTTTAGAATCTACCACTGAATTTCTTAGATTTTCTATGGAGACATCCCTCTCTAAAATAGACTTTTTAGATATCACTATTTTTAAAGATGCAGAAGGTATGATCTCCACTAAACTACATCGTAAACCATGATGGAGGAATGCATTACTGCAATATAACAGTATGCACCCACGTCATATATTCTCCAATCTTGTGAGGAATCAGTTTATAAGAATTTCTAGGCTTTGTAGGAATAACATTGATAGGGACATTCAATGGGATATTTTATGTGAATTACTCCAGAATAGGGGTTACCCTACTTGGGTGATAGTATGAAAAAAGATGTACAGTATAAGAATGATATAATTCCTATTCCTACTGACATCAATAATGCACTATTGACTGATATCCAACCAAGGAATGGAAGTAGTAAAAATATTGGCAAAAATGAGAACAAAAGTAAGTATATTCCTAAAGCTAGTTTTAATAATAAAAAGGTAGCTTTTAATACCAGATACACAAATGACAACAAGTTTATTATTAATATTAAGAAGAACTGGGGTGTATTACTAATAGAGCAATATAGTAGGTGATAAACCAACATTCAGGTACAGAAATAGTAAGAATCTGAAGAGATTATTATGTTCTGAGAGAATTGATAGAACAATCAACGGTACTATGGATAGATAGACTCTTAGATATGGCACCTTTCCTTGTGAAAGGTGTAATATGTGTAAATATATTATTAGTGACTATCAATTTATTATACATAAATTTTATCACACATTTACGAGTGATTTTTATGCCACTTGTGAGACCAAGAATTTGATATACCTAGCTACGTGCACAGAATGTGATGCATATTATGTAGGTCTAACCACTAGGAGGTTGAGAGATCGTATATATAAATATACTGGTATAAAAAAAGAGGTTTATACATACATACATTTACTCCAGTAACAGAGTTATACCACACCCTGTTGAGTTTTGTTGTATGAATTGGTTGATTGAATAAGTGCTCTATGAAATTGATTGAATCTGTTGAGTTAAGGTATATAAAGCATTCATAGTGTGTCTTTTATAAACCTGAGGAAGCATACCTGTTGTACGTGAAAGCGCTTGTTATCTAATAAAATAAGTTCATTCTACATCGTGGAGGTCTCCATTTGCTTTGTTCTGTGGATATAACTTTTCTAAATAAAGATAGTACACTTTTTTAGGAATTGGCATGAGCTGCAAGAAGTACATAGTTAAGTTAGTTTTTAGTAGTGTACATAGAATATTTGTGTGTGAATACATGTATGAGGAAAAGACAAATGGGTACAATATTTTAAAGGAGGAAAGAAAAAAGCAAAAATAGACTATTAGAGAAATCGACACAAAGGCCAAGGATGTGCAGAAACTGAGTTTTGACAAGTATAAAAAGAGGTCTAATTCACACAGGATTAACTTGGAAATGAAGGGTGTCAAATATTTTCAGGTTTTAAATACAACTTAAGGAGGTCTATGATTTTGTGAGCAGGGGCGTGCCAGTTTATTAAGGAAGTGAATTTTTAGAGTGAGCTTGAAGTTAAGAAATCTAATTGAGTGGATGGTGGTAGAGTGTTCCAGAGTTTAGAGATGGCATGTGAGTATATAAGCTTTGTCTAGCCCTTTTATGAGCTTTGTAAATGCTTAGGAGTAGTTTGGTGGATCGAAGTTGTCTGGTGGGGGTGCAGAATTGTAAGATTGAGTGGAGAGATGGGAACGTTTCTTTATTGTATATTACTTTATGGGCTAGTGTTAGCTTGGAGTCTTGAAGGAAGTGAGGGAATTCAAGCCATTTTAGCTCCTTAATTGCTAATTAGTTGCTAGTGAATTTTGCTATTTTATAATGACATGATAGTAGTTGGTTAGTGATGTGTGCAGATTAGTAAAAATGGGAGAACCATAGAGGAGGGATGGGAGCAGGAGGGTATTGTCAAGTTTTATTTGTGGGGGTATCCGTGTATAATTTCTGTGTTTAGTTTACCAAGTTTAAATATTTTTTTATAGCATTTAGAATATGTTGCTCATAGGATAGCTTGTCATTGACAGTAATATCTAATAGTTTTGCTGACTTTGCTACTTCGATTTCAGTCCTATTAAGGGAATAAATCTTAAAATCATGTAGAGGTGGTTTACAAGAAAAAAGTAATAGTTTGGATTTCTTGGGATTTATGACAGGTTGTGATTCATTTAACCACGATTCTACGTCAGTAAAGGCCTTTTGGTGTTATTTTTTTGAAGGTTGGAGGAGTTCTTGGAGGAGGATATGATTGTGGAATCATCAGCATATTGGAATAGTGAGCTCTGTAGAGAGAGAGTGAAGATCATTTATGAAAATGGTAAAAAGCAAGGGTCCTAGTATAGACCTTTGTGGAAAACCTGTTTTATTGATTGTGTAACTAGATTGTTTGCTTTGCCATCTTAGTGATTGTTGTCCGTTATTCAGGTAGCTAGAGAACCAATTAAGGGGATGTTGGGAGCATCCTAGAGCTGCAAGCTGCTGAAGACGTTTAAGGTGTGATACTGCGTCGAATGCTTTTGACAGGTCCAGTAAGGAGCACTGATGTTAACAGACCAGTGTCCAAAGCCTTGTTCACAGCATCAGTAAAAAAGAATAGGACTGTTATAGCACTGTGTGCTGGACGGAATCCATGTTGGGTATGGGCAAGTAGATTGTTATCAGAGGTATTTTAGTAAATGATGTATACATTTCTCTAGTATTTTAGATAATGGGGGAGAGAATTATGCAATAGGGTTATAATGGATTTTTTCCAGATCTGAGGGATTTTAGACTGAGATAGACCTATCGAGTAAGATTTTGATAAGTTATTGCTTTGACACCAAGTTTCAAATATTCAGAGGGGAGATTGTCTGAAGATAAGGAGCTTGGTCTTAATTGGTTTAATAGTTTGAGAATTAGAGAGGTGGGCACAGGTTTTAGGTTGAAAGTTTGGATTGTTGGGATGCTGTCATTTAGATTATTGTGGAAAGTGGAGTGTGTCCTGAAGCAATTAGGAGTTGAGTTAGAGGTGTTTATCTTATTATTTGGGAATTCTTTGGTTTTGGGTGAGGGTCCTTGAAAAGTGTAGCAATGTTATCCATAAAGTGGGAGCTGGAAATGTGGGCTATTTGTTGTGGGTCTATCTGGAAAAGGTGATGGGTTTTGTATTGTACCAGGGTTAAGGAGTGAAGAGAATGACTTCAAAAATTGGGGGGGGGGGGGTTCTTGAACTCAATAATTGTTGTGAGAAGTAGTGTTGTTCATTTTTGACTAGTTTTTTGCTGCATTGTGAAACTAAACTTAATTTCATTTGCTAGAGTTTTGTTTTTTCTGCCATTCTTTCTAGGCTTGGTCCCTTGATTGAAGTATTTTTTAGTTTGTTTAGTAAGCCAGGTTGCATGACTGTTTTTTATTCTTCTATACTGGAGTAGGGCTCACATAGTTATGATCTTAAGGAAGGTATTATTAAAGTAGTGTACTGCTTTTCCTAATGGTAAATATTTCAGTGGAGTCCAATTATGGGTGTTTGGAGCATTGTTGAATGTTATAAGGTTAAAATTTGTTAGGTGTCTGGCTGCTCTATACGAGTGGGGTTTTGGAACCTGTGTATGCGTTCTATGTGGGTAGATGGTCACTGAGAATATTGGAGAGGTTAACAGTGTTAGAATACTTTTGTGGGTCTGAAACTAGGATCAAATCTAAGGTTGATTCTGGCTGATTGTTTAGTATTCAGGTGGGGGATGTGACCAGTTGTGCGAACCTATAGAGGTTAATGCAATTTTCAGGTGTTTTGCACATTAGATTCTGCCAATTTATGTTGGTATCTCCTAGAATGATAGTTTTGCTTTCTACATTTTGGGTAGTCTGGATAAGTTTTGGAAAGGTTGTAATGGTTAGACAGTTGCAATAAATAGGAGCTACGCCACCACCTTTTCTAATGGTTCTATATTTTCAGGGAATGTTGTAGCCATTTGGAATTATTTCATTGTCAACTATATGTGGTTTTAGCCATGTTTCTGTGACAGTTACTATATCTTGAGTATGTTGTGAGAGCCAAGCATGAAATTCAATAATTTTATTATAGATACTTCTTATACTGATTGCTATCATAGTAAGGTTTCTGGTATTTGTGGGTGTGTTTGAGAAAGGAGTGGGAGACTTGTTATTACATGGGGAGGAGGGGACGTTTGTGTTTGGGGAGATAGAAGGGCCTGGATTTTGGTGAATATCGCCACTTTGAGATAAAAGTAGGAGGTTATTAGAGTGGGTACAAACTAGCTGGATTTACTAATGGACTTTGGTGTAGAATTAGGAATTAGTTTCTGTTTGATATTGCAGGGGATAAGTTTGAATTTATGAGTTAATACAGTATTGTAGATGAAAAGGAATGATGAGAGGTTTGAGAATCTTGTTGCATAGGGTTGTGTAGTTATCAGGAGAGTGGGAGTGTTTTGAGGAAGAGAACACATTGTATAATAGAAGGAGGTAGCATAGGTTAATGTGTGTGTGTATGTCTATACACATACATATATACACACACACACACACACACACACACACACACACACATGCATCACCAAATGAAGTGGTCATGGTTTTGTCTAGGACTAGATATAATTGGTTTGAATGGTGGACACACCTGGTTTTTGTGAATCTTTGAGATGCCAAATATTTTCCCCAACTCAGGCTCGCCCACCTTTAAGAATTCATACAAACCATAATCAATATATTTTTGATTGAACAAATAAAATAATTCAAAGTCAAATTTCTTAAAACTATTAATAACCATTGCTTTATTAACTTTTTTGTAGAAGACAGCAAAAGACAATAACTTACAAATTTCAGATTTATATTTCACTTTATCCATCACCACTAATCCTTTATTCACCTTCGTATATCTGAGATGTTTGTAAGTCCTTAACTTATTGATTGCTTCATCTTCAGATTTATTTAAATTGTACAACTGGACTGTTGCTTTATTTCTACATAACCTATCAAATTCAGCTTCATATGACTTGGCAAAAGCATTAAGGTTCTTATTTAAGCCAAGATTAAAATTAACTGACGGGGATACATATATATATATATATATATATATATATATATATATATATATATATAGAGAGAGAGAGAGAGAGAATGTATAGAGATATAATACATGGATATATCAAAAGCTAAGTCTATGAAATTTGGAATAAGTAGGATGACGAGTGAATATTTAGTACAGTGATTAAAATGGTTGTTTCATATAAGGAACTTTGTAAACAGATTCATCCAGATTGGAGTTTTTCTGAATATGTCAACCAAATAGTTAATAATGGTTATTAAAGTTGTTGCTGTTGTGTCTTTCGGCTTTTCCCGGTTAGGGGTCGCCACAGCAGAACTCCGGTCCGCTAATGATTGGTAGTTGATTTTTACATGCCGAGTTACCAACCCTGACGCACAACCCTCAACGAAGGTAAGCCCATTCACGCATGTCTCCACGCAGAAGACGCTCTAGCTGAGAATCGAACCAGACAGAAAGAATGACAAAATAATATGGTGACCTTATAAAAGAAAATAAGCATGTGTAAATTGGAAAGGGTGTAGGGGAGATAAACCAAGGGCATCCATGGATACAAGTCTAAGTTATTAAATATTAAAATTCTGTTTAGTGTTTCATATAGGTGTTTAAAAGAAAATCTTATTAATGGTATGTAGGACATTTAGAAACAAATTCCCCTGGGAATGCTTGGGATTATAAAAGAGCAGTAGACAACCTGTGAAGCACATTAAATAGGAATGAGACATGCACAAAATGGTTCTTTTGAGTAGCTGATGCCTAGAATAGACTACTAGATTATATTAATGAAAGCAAGCATTAGTTTAGATATTTTAAGATTTGTTTGGATACTTATTATGGGGATAACTATTGTGGTATATTAGCAAGCTAGAAGGGCATCAATGTTTGTGCATGAAATGTTTGTTTATAGACCACTAGGACACAGCCCATGAAAATACAGTGAGGACATAATACTCCACAAAGAGGCACCTCAACTGATAGCTGAAATGTAGAACCTCTTATGGCTACCATGCTCTACTCATGGTCCTACTGTGCGTGTGAGTCTGTGTGTGCATGTTTATAGCTGGAATCAATGAGTACAGTTTCTCATATAGTGATTCATCAACTAAAAGTCCATTCCTGTAATTTTTCTGACTTGTGTTGCACTACTTCACTGGATTGTGACTTGTGGGATGTAAAATAAATTAATATAGCTTGAAAAAAAGAAAAGTGTGTGTGTGTGTGTGTGTGTGTGTGTGTGTGTATATATAAATATATATATATATATATATATATAAATATATATATATATATATATATATATATATAAAATAAAATATTAAATAAAATAGAAAGGGTAACTATTAATAATACCTCAGAGAGAGAGAATATCACATTTACAAATTATACAGCCAGTTCCATAATAATAAATGAAGATGTAAACTACAAAGTGAACTTTGTTATTACATATGGCATGGAATTTGAGCATATCAAGAATATTATAAGGAAGAATTGGAATATTATTTCCCAGGATAAGGAACTTTTGGACAAATTGGGTTTGGATCCAAAATTTACAACCAGAAGGGACAGGAATTTCAAAAACATATTTGAAAACCTGGGAAACAAAGGAAATAAAAAGGGTAGTATGCAACAATGTTTGACATGTCCATATTGTAAGTTCATTCAGGTAGGAACATCAATAGACATCCAAATTGATAACTTTAACACTAGGAGAACATTAAGAAGCACAGGAAAATTCAATTGTAATTCCAAAATGGTGGTCTATTTGGCCAAGTGCTCAGATTGTCCAAGATTCTACGTAGGAAAAACTAAACGTAGACTAAGGGACAGAATATATGACCATCAATATAGTATAAAGAAAAATAATCAAGATAGTGCATTAGCAAAACATACTGAAGAAAATCCAGGACATAAATTTAAGTTTTGGGTACTAGACCAAATACTACCAAATATCAGAGGAGGTCCAACTGAACTGGAATTAGAGAAATTAGAGTGGATATGGCAAATTAGGTTAAATGCATACAATGATTTAGGCTTAAATGACATGTGTTCAATTATGCCTATTTTGAGAATAAAAAGTCTAAGTAGATGAACACAAAATTAAAGCTAATATTTAATGTAGTTGGTTGCTGTAAACATATAAATATATACAATATTATTAATTATAATAAATATGCCACATATATTATTATTATTTTTTATTTTTTTATTATAAGGAAATTTGATATGGTATGACATAACATAACAAGAAGAAGTTTTAAGTTTTATTGTAGGATCATAGTTTAAATACATTAATTTATTATAATTTAATAACATTACACAGTAAAATGTTACTGAATGACTGCTGATTTATATGTATAAAATTCATGTACAAGTGTTTTTAGAGTTTAGCCCTTTAAATTCAGCTGAAAGCTGGGGTCAGCTGATTTGAAGAAATACTATTTAAACAAGTTTTTAATGAATATAAATTATCTGAAGAAGTCCACGAATTGTTGTGGACGAAAAGCGCTTCATTTTAATAAAGGATTGTATCATTCGAAGGCTGCCAAGTAGTTTTTTCGTTTTTGGTTATTGGTTTGTTCAATTTGAGAGTCGAAATAGTCAACCACATACGTTTGATGAAACAGATGTCAACTAATTACAACATAGACCAAACACTGGCTACCCATATACATATATTTATATATGGATGAAAAAATACAGATCTTTATAGATATATTTAATGTCACTCACTTTATTGATTTGGCAGTGTGAATGATTCTGAAAAGCCATTGAGTGTTCCATTCATCAAAATTTGAAGATGTGTTCCCAAGTCTCACACCACTGTTTTCAGCTTAGAGGAGTGCTATCTATATCATAATTAGCAGGGACTACCTACTTTGGCAAAGGGAAAAATTAGGCATTTTTTGTTTAGTTTTAATCTGTGACTTTGGCACCAGTTATTTGTTTGCATCAGCCCCTTCTGTAGTATGTTAACATCATTGGGGGACTATGAATGTGCTCTGTTCACGGTCATCTGCAAATTTGGTAAGTCACAGGCCATCTACTTTCACCTGAACCTCAGAGAAATACATTCTAAACAGTAGAGGGCCCAGCACAGATCTCTGTGGTACCACACTGGTTACTGGTCTACTGGTGGAGGTGGACTTCCCAACTTTGACAGTGTGGGTTTCTGTCAGTGAGGCAGTTAGCTACTCATCTAATAACATATGGGCTAATCCCCAACTGGGAGAGATTCTCAAGGATTCCTGAGTTGGGGATTGTGTCAAAAGCTTTGTCTAAATCTAGATAGGAAGTATGTACTGCTTTGCCATAATCCATGGCTTTACTGACATTCTCAGACGTCCACCAGGTTTAATAAACAAGATCTACCCTTGACAAAATTAAGCCGTGTCAGGTCAAGAGTTTGAAGGTTGCTTCTGTCCTTTTTGATACAATCCAGGATGACTGTATACATGACTTTGCAGATAAGGCTGGTTAGGCTTTTGGTTTAATAGTTCTCAGGGTCAGTTGATGGACCCAGTCTGTGCAATGGGATTACTGTTGCTGTTCTCCACTCTGCTGGAACAAAGCCAATGCTCAGCCTATGGTTAAAGAGAGTGCCAGGTGGTTCCGCTAGATCTTGTTTTAAGATTTAGTAAGCAGCCTGGGATGTTATTTGGTCCCATAGAGGCTTTGTTTTTGGCCTTGGACAGCACTTGTGTGACTTGGTCTTTGGAGATGCTCGGTAGGGGACTGGTGACAGCAATACTTTGGGATATAGCTGGTGGGGACAGGGGCAGGGGGTGCATTTATTGCCAAATCTGTCAGCTAGCAGGTTGGCAGTTTCCTCAGGTTCAATGTGATTGGTACCATCCACTACAAGTTTGGCACAAAGCTGGGCCCTTCCCTTTTAGGTTTCAGACAAAGCTATATAAGGCCTTATGATTGTCTTTAGCTAAGTTGCTAATTTAGTCTCATAACTAGCCTTAGAAGACTTTACAAGATATCCGACTTGTTTGTTCAAACTGTGGCGGGTATTCTTCCTCTGATTAAGTTTCTATGTGCTTTTAGATATCAGTTTCCTTTTTTTTGTTCTATAACTTATTTATACTTACAGTCCACCAGGGTGGCTTTTTTTTTTTGAGGACCTGGTTTTGGTCCCGTCAGGCACGGCCTAGTCAGTACATTTGTTTAAGTGGCTATATAGGGCATTTATGTACTCCTCTGCATAGGAGTCATCATTGGCTCTGTTGCAGGGGCTTTAAAACTTTTTATACCTTCACTTAGCAGGCTATAGTTTGTTTTGGAGACATTTTTTCAATTTTATTTATTTATTTTTTGCTCCTGTGGAGGTGTCAGGTCTGATCTTTACTTTAAATGAGACAGATTTATGGTATAACTTTACCAGGGAGGTGAACACATAGGGTTAGTGCAGTGAACCCCCAATTGGTGAGCAGTAGGTCTAGGATATTTGTGCCCCTTGTGGGGGTGCAGATCAAGTGTTCCAAGGTATTTGAATTAAAGTACAGGAACTCCCAGAGCAATCAAGTCTGTGCTCATGTAAGTCACCCAGTTGATGGAAGGTTAGTTGAAATCTCCCATAACCAAGGTGTTTGGCTGTATACTGAGTAACTCAAGCAAGTCCAGGCAGACTGCATGCTTCTCTTGGTTGGTGGTGAGAGACCTGTAGCTAGCGATGATGTGGTAGGGTATTTTACATATAATTATTTGGACCTGGAGTAGCTCAAAAGAGTTGTACTGTTTTGCCAGTCTCTAGATGTATTTGGATTTAATGAAGAAGGTTACACCTTCACCTTTGGTTCTTTCATGCTTGTTTTGGGGTCTGAACTTGTGAAAGACTTTGTAGACTTATATGGCCAGGGTGCTCTCTGTGGCCTTGAACTAAGTCTCAGTGACTGCAAAGAGATCAGCATCTTCCCAGGTGAGGAGTGCGTCCAGGGAGTGCAGTTTGTTTAGTCTAGTACAGGGGGGTCTGCAACCTGCGGCTCTGGAGCCGCATGTGGCTCTTCCAACCCTCTGCAGTGGCTCTCTGTAGCTTTGAAAAATAATGGCCAATCTACCACACACACAGAGTGATCAAGCAATGGACTTTAAATATTGCTTTTATAAACTTACAAACTTTCAAGAATAACACGATTTCTGTTGCCATGCGTTCCACACACACAGCAATCTAGCGATCCCCTGGCAGCAGCATCTCCTGAAAGCTTTCTGTACCTTTCATACCTCTGTCTTACCACAAGAAATCTGGACTGAGCCACAAATAAAAGGGAACAAAGGCACAAAAATAGGGACTGACTTGAAATATTGCTGTTATAAACTTAGAAACATGCTAGAATAACATGGTTTCTGTTAACATGCATTTTACACACACACACAAACACATTTACTTCTCATCTGTGCAGATTTTTGCAGAATGTACTGACTTTTGGCTCATATTTTTGGTCTGTTTCTCATAAAAGTGTGGTTTTCTGGAAAATCATTGAGGGCCGAAGTCAGAAAAATACAGACGTTTGACTTTCAGACTTCATACCCTTCATAAAATTCATCCTAATGCAAAATCTGTTATTCTATCAACATTCTAAGTTAAGAGTGATATTAAAAAATGTCCGTATTTTTGGGCCTCTGTGCCCCATTATTTATAGCTTTGTCCAGATTTCTTGTTCTAAGAGGTCGAGAGATGACACAAACACAGCGACCGAGCAATCCCAAGAAAGGAACAAAATTTGGGACGGATTTTAAAATATTGCTCTTATAAATGTAGTTCTTTTATATTTAGTACAATAACTGTATATAAAACTTTATACGCTGTGTTATCTTCATTTTAGGGATGAAATAGGTTTTGTGGCTCCTGATGAATTTTATTTGGTGGGAGAGGGGACCAAACACCTTTCTAGCCATCTCTCTTACTAGCTCTGATGTAGCTACCCAGCTATTCGGTAACTCTTCACTGCCACCCAGTGCCTGTCTTAACTCTTCCCTGAACATCACCCCACAATTACCATTTTTCAATTTCTACCATTTGATCCTTGGTGCTGCCATCACACTCATCCTCCTCTTCTTGATCACCAATTTCATCCTACAAACCAACATCCTATGCTGCCTAACTACACTTTCCCCTGCCACCACTTTACAGTCTCCAATCTCTTTCAGACCGGCCCTTCTACATAAGATATAATCCACCTGTGTGCATCTTCCTCCACTCTTGTATGTCACCCTATGTTCCTCCCTCTTGTTAAAATACGTATTCAACACAGCCATGTCCATCCTTTTCGCAAAATCCACTACCTTCTGACCTTCTGCATTCCTTTGCCTAACACCATAACTACCCATCACTTCCTCATCCCCTCTGTTCCCCTCACCAACATGCCCATTGAAATCTGCTCCAATCACCAGTCTCTCACCCTTGGGTACAGTCATCACCACTTCATCCAACTCACTCCAAAACTTTTTTCTCATCCATCGCACACCCAACTTGTGGAGCATATCCATTAACAACATTCATCATTACACCATCAATTTCCAGCTTCATAAACATCACTCTATCCGACACTCTTTTCACCTCCAAAACACTCTTAGCATACTGTTCCTTCAGGATAATGCCTACACCATTACTCTTCCCATCCAAACCACGGTAAAACAATTTGAACCCGCCTCTGATATACCTAGCCTTGCTCCCCTTCCATCTGGTCTCTTGCACACACAATATACCAACTTTCCTTCGGTCCATCATATCAGCTAGTTCTCTTCCTATACCAGTCATACTGCCAACATTCAAAGTTCAGCCCTCACTATCACAGTCCTAGCCTTTACCTGCCTTCAGCCATGCCTTCCGCCTCTTCTCCTCCTTCAGCAAACACTAGCCCAATTTCCGCTAGCACCCAGTTGGCCAACAGTACTAGTGGCAGTCGTCGTTAACCCAGGCCTCAACCGATCCGGTATGTATAGGTGTACTTTTGTCTGCATGTATGATTTGGCAAAATTTTACACCGGATACCCTTCCTGATGCAACCCCTCCCCATTTATCCAGGCTTGGAACCAGCACTAAGAAATGCACTGGCTTGTGCTAGTAAGAGAGATGGCTATAAAGGTGCTTGGTGTGACATCTGGAAAGAGGAAGGAGGACAAGGAGACCCGGTGGTGGAATGAAGAAGTACAAGAGAGTATACAGAGAAAGAGGTTGGTGAAGAAGAAGTGGGATTGTCAGAGATGAAGAAAGTAGACAAGAGTATAAGGAGATGAGGTGCATGGCAAAGAGAGAGGTGGCTAAGGATAAGGCATAAAAGGGTGGATTGCTAAGGAGGGAGAAAAGGACCTGTACCGACTGGCTAGACAGAGGGACCGAGCTAATAAAGATGTGCAGCAGGTAAGGGTGATAAAGGATAATGAGGGAAACTTACTCACAAGCAAGGAGAGTGTGTTGAGCAGATGGAAAGAGTAATTTGAGGGGCTGATGAATGAAGAGAATGAGAGGGAGAGAAGGTTGGATGATGTGCAGATAGTGAATTATGAAGTGCAGTGGATTAGCAAAGAGGAAGTAAGGATGGCTATGAAGAGGATGAAGGGAAAGGCTGTTGGTCCAGATGACATACCTGTGGAAGCATGGAGGTGTTTAGGTGAAATGTTAGTGGAGCTTTTAACTAGATTGTTTAATGAAATCTTGGAAAGTGAGAGGATGCCTGAGGAATGGAGAAAAAGTGTGTTATTACCGATTTTTAAGAATAAGGGTGATGCGCAGAGCTGTAGTAACTACAGAGGGATTAAATTGATCAGTCACAGCATGAAGTTATTGGAAAGAGTAGTGGAAGCAAGGTTAAGAAGGGAGGTGATGATTAGTGCTCAGCAGTATGGTTTCATGCCAGGAAAGAGCACTACAGATGCAAAGTTTGCTTTGAGAGTATTGATGGAGAAGTACAGAGAATGTCAGGAGTTGCATTGTGTCTTTGTGGATTTAGAGAAAGCATATGACTGGGTGCCTAGAGAGGAGTTGTGGTATTGTATGAGGAAGTCGGGAGTGTCAGAGAAGTATGTAAGAGTGGTACAGGATATGCACGAGGGTAGTGTGACAGCAGTGAGGTCTGCGGTGGGAGTGACAGATGCGTTTAAGGTGGAGGTGGGATTACATCAAGGTTCAGCTCTGAGCCCTTTCTTATTTGTAATGGTGATGGACAGGTTGACAGAAGCGATCAGACAGGAGTTCCTGTGGACTATGATGTTTGCAAATGACATTGTGATCTGTAGTGAGAGTAGGCGCTAGAGTGTATCGAACAAACCATTGGATTTTACTGGTTTTGTTGTTGCTTGGTGAACTCAGTGCTATTTTGTTGTTTTCTTTAACAGGTGGAAGAGACCCTGGAGAGGTGGAGATATGATCTAGAGAGAAGAGGAATGAAGGTCAGCAGGACTAAGACAGAATATATGTGTGTGAATGAGAGGGAGGATAGAGGAATGGTGAGGATGCAGGGAGTAGAGGTGGCAAAGGTGGATGAGTTTAAATACTTGGGATCAACAGTTCAGAGTAATGGTGAGAGTGGAAGAGAGGTGAAGAAGAGTGTACAGGCAGGATGGAGTGGGTGGAGAAGAGTGTCAGGAGTGATTTGTGACAGACGACTACCAGTAAGAGTGAAAGGGAAGGTCTACAAGAGGGTAGTGAGACCAGCTATGTTATATGGGGTGGAGACAGCGGCACTGACAAAAAGGCAGGAGTCAGAGCTTGACGTGGCAGAGATGAAGATGTTAAGATTTGCCCTGGGTGTGACGAGGATGGACAGGATTAGGAATAAGTATATTAAAGGGTCAGCCCAGGTTGGAAGGTTTGGAGACAAAGCCAGAGAGGCAAGATTACGTTGGGTTGGACATGTGCTGAGGAGGGATGCAGCGTATATTGGGAAAAAGATGCTAAGGATGAAGCTGCCAGGTAACAGGAAAAGAGGAAGGCCTAAGATAAGGTTTATGGATGTGGTGAGAGAGGACATGCAGGTGGTTGGTGTGACAGAGCAAGATGCAGAGGACAGGAAGAAATGGAAACAGTTGATCTGCTGTGGCGACCCCTGACGGGAGCAGCCGAAAGAAGAAGGGAGAGGGAACCAAGAATGGCTCTTTTGATAGTGAAGGTTGCAGACCCCTGGTTTAGTAGCATTACGCAGCATGACCTTGAGTTTGTCTCTAGTGGATTTTTTTTTTATGTTGGAAGTTTTGATTTTGGCATTGCCTAAAAAAAGTTACTATGGGGGAGGCATGCGTCTTTGCCAGTATCCGAAAGCCTTGAGGAGACATCTGTCACATACCACATCAGTTTTTTGAGAATTAACTGGTAGTCAGTAAATGAGAATTTCTACATTGCTTCAGGATGCCCATATCCACCAAGCTGGTAACAGAGATAGTAGGAAAGTTCATACCCATGGCAACAGACCCTTTTTATTGATTAGACAGTTGGAGACATTTTATTTGTTTGGTTGCGTGTACTAGTTTTTAATCATAAACAGTTTTGGCACAAAGCTGCATTAAACATGATTTTTTGGTCTGTAACCAGTTGGGGCCTGAAAAAAAGGAGAAAAAGTGGCCAGGTCTTCTAATATAGTCTAAATGTGTAGAAGGCATTATAAAATTGCACTGTCGGTGCGCTCTACACAGCTTTAAACCATATCTCAGTGACCGCAAAAGATGTCAGCATTCTCTAGG